>NW_020291860.1:0-52204 GCF_003184835.1 Aspergillus costaricaensis CBS 115574
ATAATAATAATAATAATAATAATAATAATAATAATAATATATATATATATTAAAATCTCACGCTTAGGAACAGCTATATTTTAAAAATGTAAATATATAAAATTCTAATTATTTTATATTTTATAATATAATTATTATATAAAGATTATATAATCTCTCAGATTTAAAAGATTACTGATAATAATTTTGAAAAAAAATAATTAAAACATAAAATCTATTAAAAAATAAGAAATAAAAAAAAAACTAGAGAAGCTGGTGATATTGTTAGGGGTTGCCCCTTGGTTCCAAGAGTACGTCGCCTGTTGGATAAGAAGGAATAGCTGCTGTTTAAAACAGAGCCTCAGAGTTTCTAAGATTTTATATATTATATTTAATTAATAAATAATAATAAAACTAGTTAATTAAGTTTTTTAATAAGAATTTATTTTATAATATTACTCCTCTTCTCTAGTAAGATAATAATATAAAAATTAGTATACTTATAAACTAGAATATCTTAAGTTTAGATTTTTATATAATCTACTTTACTATAATTTTATATTTTATTTTAATTTTTAATTTTCTTATTTATACTCCTGTCTTTAGTACTTAATTTCTAGATTTTATATTATTTTTATTTTTTTTATTTTTAGATACTTAATATTTATAAATTTTTTTTTTATATTTTAATCTTAATTATTTATTTAATATAATTTTTATTATTATTTTAAACAGAAATTTCTTTTCTAATATAGACTTGCCTAATTAGTTTATTAATTAAATAATTAATTTAGATTTTTATAAAAGAAAATTCTTTTTTTCTTCTCTCTCTTTTTTTTTTTATTTATAAATAAAAGTGGTCTATATTCCCAGCTGAATATTAGATTAATTTAAATTAAAAACTAATATATATAAGAATATAAATTTATTATTTTTTATATTTAATAAAAATAAGAAGATTTATTTTTTTTATTTTTAATTTTATATTATTATCTTTTTTATTTTAATTTTATTTTATTTTTTATTTTAATTATATTATTTATAAGATTACTTTACTTAACTTTAATAAGTAAGAGATATATTTTTAATATTTCTTTTAAAATTATAATTTTACTTTACTTTAAGCCTGGTAATAAGAGATAGACTTTTATTATTATTTTTTTAATTTTTTTATTTTTTTTAGACTATATTTACTTTTTCCTGTATTTTTCTTTTATATAGAATATATAAGAGTAATCTCTTTCTTTTTTTTTTTTTATATTTTTTTTTTCTTTCTCTTCTGTCTTCAGCTTGGTTTTATTAATTTATATTTTTACTTTAATCCTGCTTTATCTGTTTCTACTTATACTTTAGTCTTATTTTATTATATTAATTACCAGGCTAAAAATCTTTTTTATTAGTATTTATTATATTCTCTGGTCTACTGATCTATCTAATAATTTATTATAAAAAAAAATAAATTTACTTATATTTTAGAATCTTACTGAGCTTTATAATAATTTATAGTTTAAATATAATATTTAACTAGCTTGTATAGTTTTTTATTCTTTATTATTATAATTTATAAGATTTCTTTATAATCTTTTTAAAAAGATCAAGATTATATTAAAGAATAATAATAAATAAATATAATTATAATTTTTATAATATTTATTACTAATATTATCTATTTTAATTATAATTTTATTAATTCTATTTCTACTTTAATACTTATTTTAATATCTAGTAAATATATTAGTAATCTATAGATTATTTCTGATAATAAGTATTTTTAATTCTAGATTTACTAGACTATATTAATTCCTAGTTATATAAATAATTAAGACTATTATTATTATTTTTTAAGATATTAATAATTAATTTTTTAGAATATTAATAATTAGCTTTTTAAGATATTAATAGCTGGCTAAATAATTTTTCTTCTTTTTTTTTTATTATTTTAGTTTAATAAGATCTTCTCTAATTCTGATAGAAATATATTAGATTTAATTATAATTTTTTCTAGAAATTTTTCTATATATAAATAGTAATAGTATTTTAAAAGATCTTGACTAGTTCTTAAGTATTTTATATATAATTTATTTATTTAATTTAATAATAAAATCTCTAATCTTATTTTTTAATTATTAGGTTTTTCTTAAAATAACTTTTACTAGATATTTTTTTTTCTATTAATATAAATAATTAAAGACTGCTAATTATTCTTTTATTAAAATAATAATTAATTTATAATTACTAAATATAATAAATTTATATAAAATATATTATAAATTCTAGTAGATATATTTAGATGAATAAAATAAATATTTAATATTTTAATAATTTAATATTTAATATTTTTTTAGTCTAGTTTTTTATTTAGTTAATTAATATTAATATTTTTTAAATTTAATTAAATTATATCTCTAGTCTAGTATATCAGAGTAGATAATTATAATTAATTTATTTATTATTTTATTTTTTATTAAATATATATTAATAATATTCTGGCCTAATTATTAGCTTTTTTAATAATATAAATAATATATTTTTTTATTTATACTGGGCTCTGGAAAATCTTATTATATAAAATAAATTAATTTTTAATAAAATTAAAAAAGAACAGCTTATATTTATAATTTAAAAAAAATAAAAATATATTAATAAATATTAGAATTCAAATATTAATAATTAATTTAATAAATAAAAAAAACTAGTTCTAATTATTTTAATTATATTAAATATAAATTTAAAAATAGATTTTTATAATATTATTTACTTATTCAGTGGTCCTGTCTGTTTAGAAATAATATATTATAAATAATTATTTTTAAATATTTATTAATAAATATAATTATTTCTAGATTTTATTTATAAATTATATTTTATAATTTAAGATAATTATCTGTAGCAAGCTATATTAATATATATAATTATTTAAAATTATTTAAATTAAATTCTTAATTATTATTTTTTTTATAGCTGCTAATACTATTCTTTTTATAAATTAATTTATAATAATTAAAATATTTATATAACTACTGCTCTCTGGTAATTTAATAATAAAATTTATATTAATATTTTATTATAAATATTTAAGAATTAAAAGAGATTTTAATAATTTATATTTTTTTATATTAAGCTTTTATTCTTCTACAGATATTATAATTTTATATAAATATTTATATATTTTATATTATATTTAATTAGAAATATTTTTAATTTATTATTAAATATATCTATTTCTGATCCAGATATCTAGTTACTAGTAAATTATAGATTTTTTATATTAATTTTATTTATAAGAATTTATAATTAGAAATTTATTTTTATTTTTTAAAGATTAGATTCTCTTGTAAGTTGATTATATATTTTAAGATAAAAATTTTTAATTTTAAATTAAATAAAAATCTTTAAATACTTTTTTAAATTATTTATTTAATTTCTTAATATTAGTTATCTTATTTTTTAATTTTTTTTTATAATAATATTATATCAGTAGATATAAAAATTATTTTTAAAAATCTAGTCTAAATAATCCTACAGTATTTTTCTGGCTAGAGAAATTAAAAGATTTATATAATAATTTATTTATTTTAATAATTAAATATATCTTAATCTCTTTAGAAAAGTATATTAATTTAATTATTTTTTATATTTTTTTAGTAAATAAAAAAGAAATTAAATTTATTAAAAAAAAGATTTTACTAGATATATTTTTCTGATAATTTTTTTAAAATATAAAAATATTCCAGATTTTTATAGTTTATAATTATTTTAAATTTAAAAATGAAGTATAATTTAGTATTTTAAATTTTTATATATCTAATAATAGCTAATAGTTTTTTATTATAAATTTTATAATTATATTCTGTAGATATTAATTATTTTAAAAAATAAATATATAAATATAATTTTTTTTTTATTATATTAAAATAAGTATTTTTTTAGATTATAATTTAAAGAATCAGTTTTAAGAACAGTTTATCTGTTAGAATTAAAAAAAATAAATATTAATTTTATATAAAATATTTTTTTTAAATATAAAAAACTTTTTTAATATTCTTGAGTTTACTGGAACTGTATATTCTTTTTAATAAAATTATAAAAAAAATTTAAATAATTTTAAGAAGTTTAATATGAATTAATAATAAAAATTAATAAATTTAATAAATTTATATATTTCTTTAATTATTATAAGTAGTTTTTATTTTTAAATTATAAAATTTTTTTTTAGATTTATACTTACTTCTTATCCAGTTTTAATAATAAATCTAAAATACTTTATTTTCTTTTATTTAAATTTATATTTATTAATATCTAAATATAATTTAATATTTTATAACTTAATCAGAACTCTTTAAACCTGCTTCTAATATTATTATAAAATTTTAATTAAAAAAATAAATATATTATTTAAATAAATAAAATAAAATTTATTTAAGTATTCTTATAAGATCTAGTTAATATATTTCTAAAAAATATTAAAAATATTTATAAATTTAAATAAAATAATTAGCTACTTATAAAATCTATATTAGATATAAAAAACTATTATTTATTCTTATTTTTTAATAATATATATTTTATAGAATATTATAAAAATATTAAGCTTAGTAAACTACTGTATTTTCTTAATTTAATTTAATATTTTATAAATTAAAAATAATAAATATTAATCTTTTTTTATAATAATATTTAATTTATAATAATTAATATAGAAATAAAGATTTTTTTTAATTTTTAAATAAAAAGTATAGAAGCTGCAGCTGATAAACTATTTATTTAAATAAATTTTTTATTTAGTAATTTTATAAATTCTTTTTTAAATATAATAAATTTTTTTTAGAATATATTATATAAAGACTTTTATAAAAATTAAAATATTTTTTTATTTTTTTTTTCTAATTTAATAAAGTAATTAATACTAGATTTATAATATAAAAATAAGACTTCTATATTTTTTAACTTAAATAAATTTAAGAATTACTAATATTATTTTAATAACTTATTCTTTAGATTTAATTTAAATTTAATATATAAAGTACTTTTTATATTTTTCAGAAATATAGTAAATATTTTTATTTTTAATTTTAATATTTTTTTTTCTTAATTTATGCTTAGAAGGCAGCGGTTAATATTTAAATAAAAATATATTTAAATTAAAATATTTATATTATCTTAATCCAGATTTAGATTATCTAAAGATAAATTTAATTTTAATTTAATTTAATTTTTTTATTATAATACTTCAGCTAAAAAAGGTCTAAAATAATATTATATTTTAAATTATAATTAAATATATATATATATAATCTAAATTTAATATATGCTTTAATATCTAAATATATTTAAATAATATAATTAATAATTTTTTTTTAATTTTAAATATTAAAATTAAAATAATAAAGACCAGATCCAACTTATTCTTTTTTATATATTTTAGATTAATAATATTATAAATAAAATATTTAATATTAATTATAATATAGATATTAGTTACTTAGTTAATAATAATTTCTAGAAATAATAATTTAGAATTTATATATTTTTTTTTTAAAAATCTTTTATTAAAAATAATTTTTTTTATTTAAAGACTTCTGTTTATAACTTTATATAAAAATTATTTTTTTTTTAATTTTTATTTTATTTATTATTTATAATTTTTTTTATTAAATATTTTTTATATTTTATAACAGCTGCTCAGACTAGAGATTAAAATATAAATTTTTAATAATAATTTTAAATCAGATATTTATTTTTTCTGTATTAAAAGTAAAATAATTTTTTATTATAATTTTTTAATTAAGATTTATTTAGCAGAATAAGGATTATACTAATTTAAATTTTTAAATTAAATTATATATTTTTATTTTTTATTATTTATTATTAAAATAATATATTTTTAATTTATAATATTTCTTATATTACTTATTAAAATTATATAGAAATTATAGATTTATATATATTACTAATAATTCTGATATTTTTCTTTAAATATTCTTTATTTTATATTATTATTATATTATTAAAATTAATTATAATATTTTTTATAAGAAAGATTCTTCTCCAGGCTAATAATAATTTATAATAATATATAATTAATTAAATTTTTTAATATTATAATTTTAAAGATATTTTTTTATATTATATTACCTGCCTGGATTAAAATAATATTAAAATTTTTTAAAAAATCTTTAAAATTTTTATTATTTTATTAAAGAAAATATAGTTTTTTTAAAATTTTTATTTTTTAATTCTTATTTTTATAAACTTTATTTAATTTTTTTATTATTTTTTTATAAATAACTGTGCTGCCTATACTTTAATATTATAATAAATTTTTTTTTTATATTTTTTTTTAGTTATTTAAATATATAAGCTATCTAGAATATATTATTTAAATATATAACTAAATTTATAAAAAATTTAAATTATAAATATATTTTAAATTTAAAATAATTTTTTTTATTTTATTTATTAAAAAATTTAATTTTTAAATATATAAATTTTAATTACAGAGCCGTGTACTGGGAGAAAAAAATAATAATATTATAAAAAATATTATTTATAATTTAAATATTAATAATATTTTATAATTTTATAATATATTAATTTAATTATTTATATTTATTTTATTAAGCTTATTAATAGTAATTCTATTAATTTATTATTTATTATTTAATTTTTTCTAGCCTATTGATAAGGTCAGTAAGAAATTATAATTATATTATATTATTTATTATTTTTTTATTTTATTTTATTTTATTTTATTATATTTTATTAGTTATATAGTCAGACTCTGTACTGTAGATTTATTTAAAAAGTTATTTTTAATATTAAAAATTATCTTTTGGTTCTAAAAGTATATTATTTATTAAATAAAAAAAATAATTATTATTTAAAACAGGGTCTTAGAGCTTCTGAGATTTTATATATTATATTTAGTCAGCAGACAGTAATGAGGCTGGTTAGCTGAGTCCTCTAGTAGGGGCTTGTCCTGTAACAGATATATTAACTAAAAACCAATAAAAATAAAATAGAACTTACTAAGTAGAAATTAATTTTATAAAAAATATATAAAACAGCCTAATTTTCAAGAAATAAATAGTTTTTCCAATTTTTTCTTAAAAAATTATTAGTCCATATGAATACACAGGCTTCATTCATATATGATTATTTATTGTAGTCTTTAGGTTCTCACAGTTGTCACAACTGCCAGGGCCTGCAGGCTTTTCTTCCTGACAAACTTCCGATCATAATGATCTTTTCTATGAAAAAAATACCGAACTCAATATAATCTGAGAATCTCCATCCAGGAACCATACGTAGGTCATTGTATATTATATATACAGACTCTACAGAGCTGCTTTTACAAGACTGCAGAGGCGGTATGCAAAGTCATATGACCATTGCTAGGACAATCTAGAAGGCTGCTGAAATGGAGTTAGGACAAACATGGCGGAATTGACTGGCAGAACATTATTATATACTCTAAACTAGCACCCACGTTCTTGTCGGCCTTCAAATTATTGAGCCGTCACCCACCAAGATACCCGCACAGCAGCCATGCCTTCTAGTGACCAACATAATGATACCATCGCCCAAGTAAGTTGATCCGAGCATGACCAGTAATCGCAGTTCAATGGATACATACATTTTGAGCGCCCTGGTATTGCTATGTTCAACATGAAGATGCTGATCACTAGCAACAGGCTTTCAAGGATATTACAAGGTATGCGTCAAGACAACCAACCCTTGTTTTCACCTAACAGGATGGTCCCAGTGGCGAAATGACAGCTCTGGCGCTGGAAAATCATTTGGACAACCTGGAGAACAAAATAGAGGAGTTACTGAACGCGTTTGAAAAGCACCCAGAAACCGAGCAGACGAATGGGCAATGCTATAATCAAGACGAGGTGACATCGACACAAGCTCATGTTGAGGAGGAGTTGCGAAACAAGTCCTCCAAGTGAAACTGGCCATCGGCGTCCTTCTCTGCCACGCCCTTCTCTGTGATGATACCGTCAATAAGTGTGGACGGTGTGACATCAAAGGCCGGGTTCCAGACATCGATGCCATCAGCGGCTATGCGCACAGTTTCTAATTCAATATCATTGGTAGATTTGTTGGCACGCGGTCCTCTGACAGTTGTGACTTCGGAGGCCGCACGTTCCTCGATTATGATTTCATGACCGGACGGGGTGGCCAGATCAATTGTAGTAAGCGGTGCAGCAACGAGGAACTTCACACCGTGATACCTTGCAAGCACAGCGAGGCCATAAGTACCAATTTTATTCGCTGTATCTCCGTTCGCAGCCACCCTATCCGCTCCCACTACGATGGCATCTACCTGAGTACCAGACTTCGCGAGTAGAGCAGCGGCCATAGAGTCTGTTATGAGAGTGGCGGGGAGACGGTCGTGGACCAATTCGAACGCAGTCAACCGAGATCCTTGATTGTAGGGTCGTGTCTCGGTGCAGTAAGCACGGTTCAGATTGTCTGTAGACGCAAGGGCGCGAATAACTCCGAGCGCAGTGCCGTAACCTGATGTTGCCAGGGAGCTGACGGCGGGTTAGGATTGGATCACCTGCAGTTGAGCTTGGTTGTACTTACCCCGTATTGCAATGTGTGAGAACAGTAGCCTTCGGCTTGCCCACGGCATTGGCCATGATCCATTGGGCACCATGCTTTCCTATGTTTTTGTTGTCCTCAATATCCTTCACCAGCATTTCCTCTGCTGCTTGTATCAGAGCAGTAGCGACGCTGCGCCCAGTCGATCCAGGCCTTTGTGTATGATCACTCGCCACGGCCCTAAGCTTCCGAGCAGCATCGGCCAGGTTTACTGCCGTGGGTCTGCTGCTCACAAGATAATCTAGCTTGTCCATAATGAAAGCTTGAACCTCTGGAGCTTCTGAGGGAATGCCATTGCATGAAATAAGGCCATGAAGTTCAGATGCAAGAGCGAGGGCCGCTACAATGGCAATAGCGGGTGCTCCTCTTACACGCATATCTTTTATTGCGTGCCATGCTTCCTCACTTGATTGTATCGTTATGTATTGTTCCACATATGGAAGCTGCAGTTGATCTATGATGGACAGATTGCCCTCGTTATATCTGATTGCCTGTAAAGTCATGATTCTGTTCGATTCAAAAGAGGCGAATTGATTCAATTCTTCTGGACGCTATACGTTCCTTGCGAGGGCACACTTTAAAAACAAAGCAGAAAGTAAGCTCTGCAAGATTGAGTACGAAAAGATAAAAGTAAGATCGAATGTGACGTTGGCTGGATGAATAGAAAATTTGAAACTCGGAGCCTAACTTGCTGGTCTGTAACACAGCACTGAATCCAGAATCGCACTTTTAACCGTTAGGTGGGGCATAGTGCCTAGGTCACTGCCGTACCTTATAAAGCAGCCTCTAGTCAGACGGTTACCCCTCCATGCGCTAGCGATTCCTGGTTTGCGCAATGGAAGCAGTGCAGATTCTAAAGTATAACTATCCTTTTATTTGACATGGGTCTTAAAATAAGAAATTGTTTCCGCTGCTGGAAACCTCGTTCAGAGGCTCAAACAAAAATCATTTGGATTGACTATCTGCGCTGGTCATCCATTTGATAGAAAAGAGTCGCTAATAGAAATTCATAGTATTAATGCGCGGATATATACAGCACTATGAGAGTCAAAGAGAAATAGTTAGACGTGTTCATCTCCTTAGGTGTGACATAACAAACCGTTATTTCCGCGAATGAAGGCATCCCCGTAACTGCGGGACAGATTTCCATTAACAAACTCCTCAGATTTCTCCAGAGCGATATTCATATAGCCATCTACCGATTGAAGTTCCCCTGAAGAGTTCGTTAGCGTTTAATATTCCTGTTCTTCGTTTGTATATATCTCCTGTCCCCCCATAAGAGTCGTACTCTTCTCCTGTACCAGGGGAGAAAGACTCGATTTTGGCAGAAACGGTAGGTAAAACAAAGCAGAAGATGACTGTTCACCTTTATAGACAACGCCTGAGTTCAATTTGACAGTAACTGGGGCGCCAATGATTTCACCCAGAAAAGCTGAGGGATCCTTGCCATCAGATGAGGCACCGTTCTCCATTTTGCTGTCCTTTCTCTCTTCCTATCTCTAAGCTTTGAATAAGGGCTGGAAATGCTCAACAGGCGCTAGGTGATCGTAATCGGCAATTTCACTGATTTAGTAGTGATTGGGGGTTATCATCAGTCTTAGCCCGAAAGGGGTTAGACGAAGGCCGGGGTCATGAAACACGTGCCTCTCCGTAAGCTGTAACACTGTAACATTGAGTACTGTTTTATCAAGCATTCTGTATGACTGCATCTGGTCAACTACTCGGACTCATTTTATTTCCATTGCAATATCCGATTTGCACTCATCAATACCTTTCACCACGTCCGACTCAAATGCGTTCGTTTTTCAAAAAGCCTTCATGGGCAAGCAGGGGAGATGAGGGAACAGACCCGAATTTCTACCGTCATGCTGGTCAAGTCTATAATGACATTATCACTGCCAATCGGAAAGCTCGGGCTAGCCGACTGTCTGTAGTGCAGGAACCAAAGGGGGAACCAGAGCAGGAATTAGAGCAGAAATCAGAGCACACAAACTCCAAACGTCGACGTCTCTCCTGCAGACAGCCCTCCGCAGAAAGTTCATTAGGGGCCTTCACTCACAATGAAGCACTGCACAATGCGGAACAACCATTGGATTATAATGCTTCTTATGAGCACTTACAAGAGACCAATAACAATGGCGATGGTTGTGGTCCATCCGCGGGAGTCTCATCTTGTGGTATCACAGTTGGCATTACAACAGAGACTGACGACCAATGTTGTGAGTCACTACCTGATGTGGAGCTTACTCAAGTTGGGGCAATCCGTGCGCATTCAGAAGTTACAAAAGCAGTCAAAGAGAACAAGATTGCTTCCGTGCAGCAGTCACGTTTCGAGAATGCTCGGGAAGTTGATGAGACTGTCAAACCCCATAATCACAGTCTTGCCCATAATCAAGCAATAGTTCAGATCCTCATTACCTCAAAAATCCCAAATACCAAACCATTGATTGTCCGCCGAAAAATGAACCAATCTCTCAAGGATGTCCGTCTAGCATGGTGTAATCGCCAGAAATTCACCAAAGAAATGCAAGAATCGGTCTTCCTGACCTGGAAGGGTAAGAGACTGTTTGATGTTACTACATGCCGAAGACTGGGAATCCATGCAAAAAGCGGTAATTTTAACGGACATGACACATTTCACTTAGATGTGGAGGATATACAAGTTCATATGGAAGCTTCTACAGAAGACCTTCTCAACGCTGATCTTTCACACTCACAGACTGTGACTGACGCCAAGTCCAGTCCGGAATATACGAGCTGGAATGGAGCAACTTCGTCCCCAGACATGATACTATTAAAGTGTCCCGGGTTTGGTGATTTGAAGGTAGAGCTGAACCTGGAGATGCAGGTATCAGAGCTAGTTGCTACCTTTCGTGCTGCTAGGCAGATACCCGCAACCCGTGATATACAACTTGTATTTGACGGTGACCGCTTAGATATTAATGCTT
Organism: Aspergillus costaricaensis CBS 115574; assembly: GCF_003184835.1. Classification (NCBI taxonomy): domain Eukaryota; kingdom Fungi; phylum Ascomycota; class Eurotiomycetes; order Eurotiales; family Aspergillaceae; genus Aspergillus; species Aspergillus costaricensis. The sequence continues at coordinate 11,541 of NW_020291860.1, forward strand.
ATCTTGCAGACTACGAGCTCATGAACAGCGATCTTGTGGAGGTTATAATTAAGTGAATGAGTTACAGAGATGTAGGCAAAATATCACGAATATGTCTAAAAACCTGTTCACATGTATAATAAACAATTTGTATTAGCCTAAATTTTATCAGTCATATCGGAATTTGCAGTGGTCTTAATTTTCTCAAAATTCCTACAGTTTGATACCTAAATCGAGTTCTATCTTACCTGATATCTTCCCAGGAATGAGTGGGGGAGGAGGGTTTCATTACCCCATATGAAACATGATTTCACGGCATCATACCATACCAGTGATTCTCTGCGCCGTAGAAGACAGCTGACATTGTTCTCAAGTCTGGATTATTTCATCTTCAAATCTTTGATTTCTTCAAAGGCATGTGCTTGTCTAGTAACTACCCCCTAATTCGTAGCATGTTAATTTAAATTTCGCTGAGGCTTGAGAAACGGCAGCCAAAGTATGAAAATTACCGATAACGTAAGACACTAAAAATTTCCCACCCAATATATCCAAAGCGAACTCTGAAGGAAAATGTAGAACCGTCGCCCACTTTCTTCATTCTGGGTTAATATTTCTATTCGAAATGAAGCTCATCACTGTCAACTTTCTGACCTGTGCTGTGAAGGGGTGCAAAACAGCAGCAGCATCATATCCGCTGCATTTTCGAGATGCTGAATTAGAATTGCAGGAACTGGAGTTCCAGCCAGAGTTCATACTCAATATTATTCCTCGGATTGATTGGGAAGCGCTGCGAGTCATGGCAAATGAGGTGTGTGTACATTCCTGGTCCAATGCAAATCATACCACATACTGCTTTATAGGCTGTTTGAACTCACCCGGAAATAGCTCGGTTTTCCCAAAATCCCAGACACTAAGCCGGAAGGTGATGCGCTTAATGATGAGCAGCTTCTAAAGGAACTCCACAGGCTCTTGTTAGAAACACAGGTTGTTGAAGGAAGATTGTGTTGTGGAAATTGCGGCCATGAATATATGATCAAGGAAGGAATCGCTAACTTTCTTCTTCCCAGCCATTTGGGTCTGATATTCTTTTCCGTTAAACTTGTCCTTGACTTTGCTGACCACGCGCAGTCTAAATATACGAAGGTGTGAGTTCAAGTGAGCCCGGTCACTGGAACCCGAGATGCCTGTCCAGGAATCTGCTGGTCTCTTATTGACAAAAATATTTGTGACCTTCCGTCAGTCGGCTTTGCATCTACCAAAACTGCCAACCGGCTGTCAACTCTACGTAAACAAAGGATCGCAAGTTAATTTGGGACTTGAAGTTCCACGAATGCCTTGCAGCCGGTCAACTCATATCATGAGATACGCACTTCGTTGTTATAAAATACAATCCTACCAGCCGGATGCTGGTCCTTCTCTCGACCAATTCCAATGAACGCCATCAGACTAATGCATCTATCTATAGATGGATTTGCAGACCAAGATTGAGGAAGGTATCGAGATTTGAGTGGCTGGGTATGGAAGGGGAGAGGAGGAGAGAGAGTAAGAGAGTAAGAGAGGGAGAGAGGGAGAGAGCGAGAGAGCGAGAGAGCTAGAGTGTGTGTGTGTGAGAGGGAGAGAGGGACAGAGTGAGAGACAGAGTAGTGGGGAGGTAGTTCTTTTTGACATGGATTCCGGGAACTCAGTGGAAGCCTTAGTTGAGAAAACCTTTACACCCGGTTGAACCACAGAGGCACGGGATTCTGTCATCGCTATCCCACTCTCTCTCAAATTTGTAGTCATATGTCAGCTCTTCGTCTGTTTATGGAGTATGTTAGTATCTTTTCAATTTGACCAATACATGCCATGCCCACTTACCCCTTTCAATGTCTCGTAATGCATAGATGACGATTCGCTTGCTGCCATCGACCTTTATTATTTTGGCCGTGCAATTCGGCGTACAGCTGTGGTTGATAAACCTGGCAATACCACCCCTCTTTGTCGCATCTATAACTGTGTTTTCATCGATACGAAAAAGGTAACTACTACCGATTCCGCTTTTCAGGTAACGCCGTTCTCTCATGTCAGCAACCTGCTGCCGGACCTTCTCACCCACATATTCAATGATCATATCGTTCGCAGATATGTTCTCTTCTGCATAGAGGCCCCAATTATGGATGGCGGATCGAGCAAAACGAACTGGCTTCTTCCGTTTCTTCAACTGGTTGAACCGGAGAACATCTCCATCGCCGCTCTGAGTTGGAAGAGCCTGCTTTTGAGCGTTGATATCAGCAATGAGGCGGCGATTGTTAACCCTTGTTGAACGGGAAGTGGACTTCGAAATCGTTTTTGCTGCAGCAATCCTTGCGGCTTCTGCAGCAACAGCATGTGGATCGCTCTTCGCCCTAGCTTCTCGCTCTTCACGGGCCTTTTGAACTTTGATCCGGTGCGGCAGATATTTTGATTTCTCCGACTCCAAGATCCGTTTTCTTCCTTCAGTTCTTGCTGCCCCAGTCGTGTTTGAAACGTAGTAACCGGGAATGACGGTCTCCTCGCGTACCGGACCAGACTCTTCAGGGCGATTAAGTGCCTTGATCTCCTTTTGTCTCCAAGCCCAAGCTGAAAGGTTGCCAACATTGGATCTCGAGAATTCTCGTAAGACATCACGAAGAAAGCAAAGATCCTCTTCATCCTTAACTAAATTCTGCCAACCGTCGAGATCCAGCACAATCGATTCGTCGTCATCGACCGTTGAGCGAGGCTCGTCATTCGATACTCGCCATTCAATCTCCGTTCTAGGCTCTTCAGTCTGCTTGCCATGCTCAAAACTACCAACTTGGGATACAAGATGGCGATGGTCTTTGCCGAGACCTTTGTACTCAACATCAGCACCCCATGAGTCCATGAGTGCCACTGCATCGTCTTTCTGACCATGCCCTGCCAATTGACCATGGGAGACCAAGGGATCCGTGCCAGTTACAGATGGTTCATCTGCCGCTGCGATGACATCCTGGATGGTATCTGACCGAGATGGGGAGCATGCCATGTCTTGGTCCTCCCCAGATCCCGCCGCATCATCCATATCGAAGCATTCGTCGCCTCCTTTCTGTTTCTTCCGTGCCTTTGCTCGGTCATCATCCACCTTTCTTTTGCGTGATGAAGATTGGAGTCGGTCAGGGACCTGCTCGGGAGCCTCGCTTGGCGAAACGCCAGATTCATCATCTCTCGTGATGTCTATATCGTGAGACCTATCACTATCGGTCTGCCTTTCGGCAACAGGAACTTCCAACGTTTCAGAGCCGATCCGATCCGAGTCTTCCTCTGAATCCGAGGTCTCAGAACTCATTCGGCTCGGGGCACGACTGTCTAAATCTTCAGTGTCTCTGGTAAAGGGTGTCCTTTGCTCATCGTCTGAATCGTCCACATCGTGTAGTTGCTGGAGACGATGGTAAAGTGGTCTTACTTCCTTCTTTCGTAAGGGCTGTTTTCTTCTCTCATCCAAGAACGCAGCGTTCGTGCGATCTAGTCGATGTGCCTTTCTGATCCGTGGAAGAGCAAGTATATTCAGACCAGACGAACCCAAAGGATTCCTACTGGTTGACAAGTCAGAGCGTGAGTCAGGTGTGCCAGCTGAACTGTCGAGGTCGATGCGGAACATAGGCCTTTTAGCCCCCTCCGGTTCAGGAATTCCCAGCCTCTCCCTCTTCGTAGCATGTCGAACTGGATCCAGGTAGTCATACAAGGCCGGTGCTGCAATTCGAGACTTCACATCTTCAAGTAATTTGTCTCGTAGGTCCCGTATTATTATCGCCACCACCTCTCTGCAAGGGTCCAGATCCAGGGCACGTTGTCTTTTTTCTTCTTCGATGTCCAACTCTGCTTCCCTTTTCAGCCTGTCCTTTTCGGCTCGCTCTCGCTGTTCGGCCTGCAGTCTCTGAGGACTTGGACTTCGTTCGTAATTAGGATTCCCATAGGGCTGACTCTCCATGTTCATAATGTATGTGAACAGAGGTTTCATATGGCACATCTTGTAGCATCTTTCGGTTTCTTCTTCGCCGCGCCTTGAATTCTCAAACACAATGTAGTACCCTGTCTTATCGCAACGTATGTCTTTCCAATCGAATAGTTTGAGCCTTTTCTTCAGATGCGGAACGGTGGTACTGAGGACCGGTACATAACAGTGTGCGATGAATATATATGGGTCACGCTTGATCTGACTCAGTATAGGTATTTCTTCCACCAGTGATGGTACAACAGGCTTCAAAAAGCTTGCCCTCGGCCCTTCCGGGACTGGGACCGTAGGGCGCATTTGGGACCTTCCAGAAGGGCCCTTGGGAGCCGTCGGTGGAGGCTCATTATTCTTTGCCGAGACGCCCGTTTTAGGTTCCTCTGCACTCAGAAGGTTGTTCCTGTCCCCCATCCTCTGAGAGTCGACTGCCCTTGTTACTATCTTTGCCGAGACGATGCCGTCCCGGTCTAGCTCGACTCTGATTCTGCGCGTTCCAATCCGTTGCTCTTTTTTGCACTCATAATAGGCTCGCCTGGCTGCGTTCGCCGCGAGAACGGGCCCGCCTCCTCTGAAAGATGCGCTATCTTTATATTTGACTGAACATATCCCCAGAAATCTACCGGTTATTGGATCGGTGCGGTTGTTGATTTCAGCAATCTCCCCGAAACTCGAGAACAACGCATTTATTGGGGCGATTGGGGTCAAGGGATCGAATCCGGTGACCACTATCTGTACCGGAGGTCCAGGGCCAATAGTTGTCGAAGCGTCGTATGGCCAGTGTTTCAATGAGTAAGGAGCTGGCCGAAACTTGGTCTTCTGCTTGCAGCCACCACCTCGCGAATAATTGGATATTTTTAAACGAGGGTCTGCTGGTCGATCATCTTGCCCATTAGGCACTATATCCACATATCGCGCTTTCCTTCGCTTCTCCTTCGATGATATCCGCTTCTCTGAATCTGGGTCATAGACTAACTTCCAGCCCCTCACGTTTCCAGAAGTGCGACTCTGCGATCGGGGCGTTGGTGGGGTTTGCAGGGGCGTCATGGCGGGCTTTATGTCATCGGTCTTTATGGTGCCTGAACTATCTTCGATCCCGTTGGCTATCCTTATGTGAGATGGACTGAGCCTCTGAGCGGGCGACGACTCCGCGTTAGTGAGTGGCGTAAGCGTATCGAGACGCGCTTCATTCCCATATGCCGTGCTAGGCTTATGTGTCGATAGGCGGGCAGCCGAAACGCTCATACTGTCAGAACTTGCAAGTCCATCACCATTGACAGTCGGCAAATTCTGTTCCTCCGCGTAAAGACCCGGTGTCAACTCAAGGATTGCCTTGGACTCTTCAGGAAGCGCACGCCCTTCATCGCTATGGTCGTGTTCCGGATGGGCCTCGGAGCGAGGCCGCTCCCGGATGGTCTTGCGCTTTTGCTGGAGGACGGACGGTGCGGTTGGGAAGAAGTCTGCAAATCCTGCTGAGGAGCGCGACATGTTGAGAGGTGGCTACAAGCCAAGACCACGATAGCTCCAACCAACAGGTAGCATCCTTGGTAGTTGTATAATACTCGGTGCACGGATTTATTGGCAGGAAATATCCTGGGCACAAGGCGGTAACGCGAGAAAAGTAAATCAATAAAGTCTGGAGAGAGCGGGTAGAATTGAGAGAAGCAGGCTCGGACGGAGTTAAAGGAAAGGAGGGTAACAGAAGGGGTGGGTTTACAACTCCTGGGGTAGAAAAAGTAAAATTAAAGAGGGTAAAATCGAAGGAGGAAGGTAGGGAAGAAAGCAGAGAGAGGCTGTACTGATTAAGGTACTAAACAATCTGATTTTCCCCGTTCTGGTGAGCCCCTACCAACGCGACTGGAAAAGCGCGCGGAGAGAGCGATTCATGGCAGGAATCGGCTTGCAAGGTGGCGGGGAGCGTAACAATCCATGTGCGATCACGATGGATGGCTCAACAAACACGGGCTGTCGGCACGAACTGGAAAGGCGCAAAACGAAGGGGCAGAGAAGTACTGCACATTGCCATAACGTCTGCGAAGTTATAGGCGACTCCCGCGGCTCGACGTAGACTTATCTTTTCTTGCCGTTTCTGCTCTTAACACGTACAGTAGGGGTGCGGAGTACGGAGCGATAGGTAGAAAATCCATCCACCATACTTTGTCACCTAGGGACCATTAACTACTCCTGTCTACTACCCTGGAGGTTCCCTAGCCAGGACTTCGTCAAATGTTATGTGGAATTGTCAACTCCTACGCTAGTCCTGAGCCGATATTATCCTTTGATCATCTAGCGTATGATGAGTGTTACGTGCTGTGGTAACCTGACTTCATTTTGCGAACGACATCGACAACGACAACCCAACGGGCGGGAAGGATGCAGATTTTGACCTAACGAAGCAAACAAATTCATGTATAGTCAGCAGTGCATCTCGATGCCAGGGCTCTGCATGGCACTCCAGAAAGAAGAAAGACCTGGCGTTTAAGATTGACTAACATGACTGTTCGCAGTCATGGTACTCTTTTGCTGCAATGCAATCGTGGGCGTCTTTCCAATATATTTTTTGTTTAGCAACCTCTGGAGAGACCGAATAGTATGGAAAACATCCAATTTGTATGAATAATGCTATATGCATTAACTTATATGTGGTGAAGATTGAAGAAGGAGCGGTGGTAGTAGTTAATAGGACTCGGACCTGAGCTTCACGTCCAATGTTCTTGCAAAACCGGAACCCTTCCGATTAGTAGCAGCTTGAATATACTGATGAGACGGCAAAGTTGGACTGTCATCCTTGCAGGCTAGTGGGCTTGGGCTTTAAAGTATCACACAGAGTGTCACTTCATCGACTTTCAATAGCCTCCTGACCTGATCCAGGCTACTAGTAGGGGGTAGGATAAGTGGTCAACCCGATAATAGTGTGGTTGAAGATATATAAGCCTCTTACCTTCCCTTCGGCAGTGACAGGACACTTACAGTCGTTCACGGGCAAAGTAAAACACTTAACATAGGAGCAAACTATTGTCTGCCTGTGTTGAGTATCATCCATTTCCATGCTTACAACAAGGGCGACCCTACGTCATGTATGAATATGATTATGCAATAAAATTCCCAAGCTACGTATCATACATACTTGCTTTTGGATGGGGCAGATATCTATGCCCCAATTCAAGTAATGCGAGAACCGCGTAGAAGGAAAACAAACCGTACACATGCAAATTACCAGTAAGAAGTTAAAGCATCAGCCTCCGAGGCCTATGAGAGCTAAAAAACCCTACAGCCTTGAGCTGTGGGGCTTCTACTCCGTATCGGGATCCATCGCACAGCAAAGCTGACTATTGGCGACGATGTGTGCGGTACTCCATATGTAAAACCACAGATACGCTGAGAAACCTATGAATGTTGTCGGGTATGCAGAGTCTTATACCGTGCGACAACAGAAAGAAGCATAATAAACCTTAAGCTTTGACTACTTATACAGTAACGTAGCCCGTGTATCTACTCCTTACTTCCTGGAATCCGGATACGAATCATGAAAGATATATGGAGTATTGCATGTAGGCCACCTCTTTGTCTTTGCCACCCAGTCGGCGGTGTGCCCGCATGCTCGGTAAGTAGGCATTCTGCATCTGCGAAAGTGTTTTTAGTATCAGCTAAAAACCAATTCTGGTACGGGAGACTCGTATTCCAGGTCCCGTTGAATGAATGGATTGTCACATATATAATAAATAAACCCCATCATGGGCTTTACTTTGTATACCATCCATGCCATATTAGAAAGATATTGAAATGACCAACCTACGTAGACAAGAGAGCTTGGCGGCTCCGGAAGTATGTGGTTTGGGATCTTGTTTGGTGAACCGCTACTATTTAGTAATCGGCTTAGGAAAGGGGAGGATCGAGTTTTTGGTTCAGTTCCCCATGGGTCCGATGAAGTACCCAGGGGATACGCACGGTGGCCCCTTTTAAAACACATCGCGACAATTACCCCTCCCCCTTTTCCCACTCAATTATCTCGGTTTCCATGGGCAAGTTTACACCAGAGGCAAAATGTACTGTGGGATACGACTCATGAAGAACAAAGAGGGGCTCCCTCACGATCTAGGGTCTCTACCTGCCAGGTTCTTTGTCCCCAGCACATGTACATACATAACATACATAACTACGTACTACCGACATGAGTGCTGCACCTGATTTCACCTGCTGCTTACAACTTGATGTGTTGCATTTTCCAATTGTAGGAGTACATACCTATCTCTCAAGCAGATCACCACGACCATCGGGAGGGAGGGCAAAGTGATAGTATATTTATTACCTAGCGCTGAATTTATTATTAGAAACCTATGTTTAGAAGTTCCCTAGATCATATACTCCGTCTCAGCATTCGAACCAGATCCATGGCGTCAGGGAAAGAATTTGCCTAACTTGACTAATAATAGTTAAAAGTGGAGCGTTATTCTGGCCATGCAGGTGGGGGTGAGTATCGTACTTCGGTATCTACTGAGCAATTCGTACAAGCTAGTACAATAATACTCTATCGCTACCTTGGATGCGGATGGTCCTGGCCTGACTCAGGTCACGGGTGAAACATACCAGTCGATTGTGTGAGGCGCAGGGTGGGCTTATTGGCTGCTACCTCATTTGATGAATGGCTGAGAGTGCCTATAGCAGCTTCCCTGGTCTGTGTGTGCCAAGGTGGGTCGATCTCACCACATAAAACATAACAGCTCCCCCTCCTTTCTACCCTCCCAATTGTTTGTTGATCCCAGTGAACCACCTCCTCAACCTCTCCGTGTCTTTTCCTCCTGATTCCTTTTTCTCTCAACCCACCTTCATACTTACACCCCTGTTCATCACCCCTTCTCATAAGCAGTAAGTCGAATTCATTTCCGAACGCAATGTTCGTTGTTGGTGTCTTGATTAACATGGACCTCCTTAGCTGAACTTCTCGATATCTAGACATAGTGTCGTCTTCTTGGAGCGTCAAACGGCCCCATACTCTCCCTCACGTCTCCGAGTAATCACGATAAAAATAACCAAACATGTGGTATGTCTGGCTCCAGAGCTCAACCCTCGTATATTCTGATGTCTAATACAAAATCTCAAGTGGCATTTTCGGCTACATCAACTACCTTGTCGAAAGAGACCGCAGGTTCATTCTTGATACTATACTTAACGGTTGGTCCCCTCCCCGTCGTGATAGCCTCCGTCATGTCTCAAATCGCTCCCCGAACTTCTCCCAATATATCTTGTATCCTGACATTGCGTAGGTCTTTCGAGACTCGAATACCGTGGTTATGATTCAGCCGGTCTCGCAGTCGATGGCGACAAGAAGAAGGAAGTCTGTGCCTTCAAGGAAGTTGGCAAGGTCGCTAAGTTGAAGGAACTCATTGAAGAGTCCAAGCCCGATTTCACCAAGACCTTTGAGTCCCATGCCGGTATTGCTCACACACGCTGGGCCACTCATGGTACTCCGTCTCGCCGGAACTGTCACCCTCACAGGTTGGTTAACTGAAATTATGCCCGCCGATTGGCTTAGGCTAAGGAAACATGAGACTAACATATGGCCATAATCCAGATCTGACGCCAACTGGGAGTTTGCTGTTGTTCACAATGGTATCATTACCAACTACAAAGAATTGAAGGCCTTGCTGGAGAGCAAGGGATTCCGCTTCGAGACCGAAACAGACACTGAATGCATTGCCAAGCTTACGAAGTATCTTTATGATCAGCAGCCAGACATTGACTTCACGGTATTGGCCAAGGCTGTTGTCAAAGAACTCGAAGGCGCTTTCGGTCTCCTCATCAAGTCTGTGCACTACCCTCATGAAGTTATTGCGGCCCGTAAAGGTTCCCCGCTTGTTATCGGTGTGCGAACTTCGAGGAAGATGAAGGTGGACTTCGTTGATGTGGAATACTCCGAGGATGGCCCCCTTCCAGCAGAGCAGGCTTCTCAAAACGTTGCCATCAAGAAGTCTGCTACTGGACTGCTTGCACCTCCTGACAAGTCACTCCTGCACCGGTCTCAGTCCCGCGCTTTCCTTTCCGATGACGGCGTTCCTCAGCCAGCCGAATTCTTCTTGTCATCAGACCCATCGGCGATCGTTGAGCACACCAAGAAGGTCCTTTACCTTGAAGACGATGACATTGCTCATATCCATGAGGGCCAGCTGAACATCCACCGTTTGACCAAGGATGATGGCACGTCGAACGTCCGCGCCATTCAGACCATTGAACTTGAGCTACAGGAAATTATGAAGGGTAACTTTGATCACTTTATGCAGAAGGAGATCTTTGAGCAGCCCGAATCCGTGGTCAACACTATGCGTGGTCGACTGGATGTCGCAAACAAGCAAGTCACACTGGGCGGTCTCCGGCAGTATATTTCTACCATCCGTCGGTGCAGAAGAATTATCTTTGTGGCTTGTGGAACCAGCTACCACTCATGCATGGCTGTGCGTGGTGTTTTCGAGGAGCTTACTGAGATACCTATCTCGGTTGAACTTGCCTCGGACTTCCTGGACAGACAGGCACCTGTCTTCCGTGACGACACATGTGTTTTCGTTTCCCAGTCGGGAGAGACAGCCGATTCCCTGATGGCCTTGCGCTATTGTCTCGAGCGTGGTGCCTTGACTGTTGGTATTGTTAACGTTGTCGGCTCCTCCATCTCCCTCCTGACTCACTGCGGTGTGCACATCAATGCTGGGCCTGAGATTGGTGTCGCTTCCACGAAGGCATACACGTCGCAGTTCGTGGCCATGGTTATGTTTGCGCTCTCGCTTAGCGAGGATCGGGCTTCCAAACAGAAGAGACGCGAGGAGATCATGGAGGGTTTGGCCAAGGTATCAGAGCAATTCAGAGAGATCCTGAAGCTCAATGAGCCCATCAAGCAAATGTGCGCAAAGTTCTTCAAGGATCAGAAGAGCTTGCTGCTGCTGGGCAGAGGTGGCCAGTTCCCCACGGCCCTCGAAGGTTAGCAGGTCGATCTTTCTTGTCATCACTCCTCATTAACATGATTTAATAGGTGCGCTTAAGATCAAGGAGATCTCCTACCTCCACTGTGAGGCTGTTATGTCAGGCGAACTGAAACACGGCGTTCTTGCCCTTGTGGATGAGAACCTGCCCATCATCATGATCCTTACGAGGGATAATATTTTCTCGAAGTCACTGAATGCTTATCAGCAAGGTTAGTCAATCCTCCGCTCACATTCGCAAAGCTTTATTCTCTAACCATCCAACAGTCATTGCACGAGGAGGCCGTCCTATCGTGATCTGCAACTATGATGACCCAGAGTTCTCTGCCGCTCAAACAGAAAAGATTGAGGTCCCGAAGACGGTCGATTGCCTTCAAGGACTTTTGAACGTTATCCCATTGCAGCTTATCTCGTACTGGCTTGCAGTGGGAGAGGGTCTCAACGTCGATTTCCCCCGTAACCTCGCTAAGTCGGTTACCGTTGAATAGAGGGCGATGAAGAAAAACAATAGATTGTGGGCACGAGAGTGGGAACTTTCAATTAATGCATAGGGTTTCTAAATTAATGATGGTAACATGTAAACTTTGCAGTATTGGTAGTTTTTGCCCATATCTCTCTTAGTTGCCGTTTCCGTTTGGTTTCTGCTTCCGTTGTATCCGTCCGTTTGAGGTGTGTCCGGCCAGCTCGTCGCATGGCAACTGTAGCAGCCAGTAGTGTGTCTAGTAGTGAGCTAGACTTGTACATATCAAGCCGAAGGCAGTAAAGTAACCTGGAATTCCGTGGGTTGAGAGTGGGGGATCTGAGGGATGTTTTATTACATCAGTAAATATTGCTAACGAGATATCTAGCTCAAGGGATCATTACCCCTTGACCCAGCGGGGTACACTTCCGATCCCCCACTTTGCGTGGGAACTCGCACATATATGTTGCACATTGTTTGTCTGTCTCATCAGTTTCCTCGAACAGCACCTTCCTTCAATTCGACGACAATAGCCCATCGAGACCCTATATTTGGGAATCCTATACAAGAATTCGAACGCGATGACTTCTCTGTCTCTGAAAGGCCCGGGCGCTGCGCAGACCTATGATGGTAATGACGTCTTTCAGGTTGATCGTACGACTAATGATCCGTCTGCTAAAATTTGTTTTACTTAGGAACTGGGCTACGAATCGCCATCGTCCATGCGAGGTGGAATATGGGCATAATTGGTCCTCTCGTGGATGGGGCCAAGCGGAGCCTCCTTGCAGCTGGAGTTGCTGAGAATAACATAACGGTCCACACTGTTCCAGGCAGTTATGAGTTGCCCTTTGCCGTGCAGAAGTATGCCCATTGCCATCGAGCCTCTCCTTTCTCGGGGATTTTATTAGTGAGCTCGGAGACTGGTGCTGACTATGTACGCTGTCAGGTTATATGCGGCTTCGCAGATTGAAGCTGCCAAAGGCTCAGCCTCGGCGCAAGGCATCAGTGCCACCGATTTGCTGTCTTCCTCTACAGCGGACCTCACTAAGGCGTCTCCGCAGTCGCCATCGTCCGATGCACCTAGACCTTTCGATGCCATCATTGCCGTTGGAGTGCTGATTAAAGGAGAGACTATGCATTTCGAATATATCGCGGATGCCGTCACTCATGGATTGATGCGTGTGCAGCTTGATACGGGACTACCGGTCATCTTTGGCGTGCTTACTGTCTTGACTGAAGAGCAAGGCTTGGAAAGAGCCGGCTTGGGCACAAAGGGAATGCACAATCATGGAGAGGACTGGGGTAATGCTGCAGTGGAACTTGGAGCAAAGAAAAGAGACTGGGCTGAGGGTAAAATTGTTTAGTGGACCTTCGGCAAGGCAACGATCTCTTGTTTCGATTTGAGTTATTCTGCCGTTGATTTAGGGTAATCAATCATCCTCTACAAAAGAGAAATTATCAATTGTATACGTCGAAGATCAGGAACCTTGATTGGCGGTCTTAAGGCACAATTGCCATAAAGCATACATTCGTTTACCGTGCACCAGGATATGAGGTCCACATGAATAGGGGTAAAGTAACGAGATGAATAATTCTTTGACAGAGTCTTAGGTGTAGGGTTCAGACTGTAAAGTTCACTCCTCCATCCGCTCGCTCTCGTTTGAATCACCCTTTGTTGCGTCTTCTTCCTCGTCCTCTCCCTCCAGAGCTCTCTTTGCTGCCCGCTCTGCCTCCTCACGGAGTTCTTTCGGTACCTCCTCGTGCCTTCCCTTCGTCGGACCGTCTAATGAACTAATCCAGGTCATTTCCAGTTCGAAGTCCTTGTCTTTACTGTCTTCATGGGCGACATAGATAATCCGAGCCGCTTCCTTCACTCCATCGAGAAGGCTCAGTGTGCCGGAGCTCAGGTCGAGTTTCTCAAGCTCAGCCTTGGCTGCTTGTCTCCCTTTCCCGGTGGCGGCGCCATAATAACCCTTCGATAGCGTTAGCATCGTCTAAAAGCACCATTGTAAATTACAGGAGCATACCCAGTATAGGCCGCTTGGCTCAATCATATATAGACCTGGACCTCCAGTTCTAGCGCCCTCGACTTTACCGCCAGAACCCGACTTGGGCCCACTTCCGACCTGACCGTCGACAGCAAGCTCGGCTTCGGAGTCCCAGCCTCCGACAATAGCAGTCACGCCGAAAGGCCTGACACTAGAGTAGAGTGTGTAAGCTTGCACGTAGCTCCCAAGGCGGTTGGATAGCGCAGAAGTTGGAATTGGCCCTTTGTAAACACTTCTCCATGATGAAGCCTCATCACGAGCCCGAGAAACGAAATGTCGCCCGTCCGGCACTAGACCGGCGGAAACCTGCCATGGAAGCAACGTATTAGCGCGACAGACTCCTAATCAGCGTAGACGCCCACTGTTTCTGGACTCAGCTTGGATCCTTACAATGCCAACGTGACGATCAACCGTAGCTATTCTCTTATTGGCGCCAGGCTTCAGAAGCTTGCTGGTAATGATTTTCTCCACTGCGAGCACGACACCATCTTTGCACCTGATACCAATGGCTGTCCCTCCATTCTCTACCGCTTTAACGGCATATTCTACCTATTTTGAATAGTCAACAGAGCCGCGTTGGCTATGAAGGTGGAGGAAGGCGAATGGATACCTGGAAGTTGCGACCATCTGGGGAGAAGACTGAGTTGGAGAGATCGTACCCAGTGCCAATGGAAGTCTAGTGAGATAATCAGTCACGGAGGAACGTCGACTTGGAAGTTGAGGAACGAACCATGGCTGGAGAGGGTTGTTTAACACAGATTCAGGGGATGGAGTAGAATTAGAATATATGAGAATGTTGATAAGGCCAAGGTGTTGAGTTACTGGAGACACTTGAAAGCTTGAGCACAGGCAACGGGGCAGTTAGCAATGTGATCACTCGGGTAAGGTAGGTAGCTAAGGTACGCGTAGTTAGCAATGCCTGCCTAAGCACGAACAGCTGAGTACATCATCCCCTTCCTGGTATAGGCTAGTGTCTTGCCGCTTTTACCAAGCCCGACGCTGTCATGTGATGCGATCCCTGCAGCTTTACTGGCCCCACTCCGCCGGGTTGCGATAAGGGATACTAATAAGTCTCGTTGCATCATCTTTATACATCTTATAATATAGCATACTATTTACTTCTACTCGAAAAGGCAAGCTACTTATTGCACAGATTGTGCGCCACATTTGATTGGGCCTAAGATATCAACGCTTGTAAAGTTTTGTCACCTGATCAATACTATATGTTCGAGGGGATACGGTATGCAAATAACCGTATGTAATTCTATGCATGTGGGCTGGCATGCACTACTGGTTTCCATCCCCGCCGGCTTTCCCCTGTCGGCCTTAAAATGACCATCTTCTGAATGACATGGATGGTTCCATCAGTACATAACCAGCATCCGGTGGGTGAACAGCCACGCGACTTTCACTCGGTAGGTAGGTATATTCTACGTTCTGTGAACAAGATCTTGTAAGGCTGCATGAATAAGGTACTGGTCCTTCTGACCTTCATTATAAATGCCCAACCATGTGTCTGTTTCGGGCATCGACATGTATTGGTTTACATTTGACCAGCGCCTCCCCACCACATTGCTTGATGTTTCCTATTTAATCTTCCTACCTACCGAGCAAATATATCCTTTACTTCTGCTTGCTTCCCTTCAGCTAGAGTGTTGTATCCTAAACTGGACCTGAAGCTGTCTAGGGCTTCAATATTCATTCCCCTCCACTTTGCCGCCCGCCCTTTTATTTCGAGAACACCAAGAAGGAGAAGGTCAAGCGTGCATCATTTGCCATCCATTTGCACTCCCCAAGATACATAGACGATATGTCTTCATCTATATTGCATAGCTGCCCCTGCTGTGGGCAAGTTACAGATATCTCCAATGCACTTGCTGCTTTCATCGAAAACCCCTATTGTAGCCAGGTAGATACTTTTGACCTTTTGATATCATAAGCTCTCTGACAAGAGAACCACGCAGTGCGGATTGTCCGCTTCTGAAAGCGATTTGAAATTACAGAATGATCTCTCAGCACTCTTCGACAAGGGGATGAACTTAGAGACGCCGTTGTCACCCGAAGAGAGCGTGGGAGTACAGCGTCCTGCTCCCTCATCCCCAATTGTATATAGCATCACACAACATTACCATCACTCTGCGCATGTTGCTCAACAGAATACTACTCGTTCCTCCGAAGGTGTTCATCGCCGCGGCACCAATGCTACCGTCAACGAGACACTCCGACAGCACAACGTGGACCCTTCAACACTTTCGGCCAAGCAAATGGAGCTTTTTGAACATGCCATGCCAGAACAACAATCGCGCCTCATCCAGATGTGGCAGATCTCCCCAGAGCACAGCTATGCAGCAACTAGCAACGTCACCGGAACTAAATCGCTGGACCAGGAAAGCTCGAATGTAACCGGCACTGTTGGTGATCGTGAAATGTGCGATGTGCCTGATAGGAACGAGAATGGGGACGAAGGACACCAGTATGCTGAGCCATATATGGTAAATGGGTATGAGGCGATAGCCCGGGAATGGCATGGACTCCCTTCATCTCAGCCCACACACCTCATGGCTGAACCAACAACCGGATCACCGTACAAGCTTTCAAGTGACCCTGTTTACTATGCTCACTGTCGAAGATGGTGGGAACCTACACAGCAAAGTTCGGTGGAGTACCAATACGGTCTATTCGACGAGATGAACCGTCATCCCCAATGTGGCCTAGTGCAACCTCGTTAGATCGAGGGTACAAAGATGGCCATGGCGTTCATTCCCAGGTTGTGGTAGTCATTGCCCAGACAATGTTACCATAATGACGAGCCTGCGAGTTTCCGGCATGGTTAATGTCATGGAATGTCACGCTTGGATCGCTTTATATTTCCCTGGCTCTCGTCTGAATTGATAGGAATCTATTAGACGGTCTACCTAATGCCGTCAAAGAATGCATGTGCTTATAGCGACTTGAACTACGGAAGAAGCCTGCTAACTCTAAACAAGCTGTAGAGGGAGAGAGAACGTGTTAACAGGTTTTTGTAGTGCTATTTTGTAATAAGCAATATATGACCATGGGAGCCCGCAGACAACTTCGTAGACATGACAAAACTAATCTCCCTCTATCTCCCAAGCTCCTTTTGTTCACCATCTCTCCCTTCTTCCTCCCCAGGTCTGAACGCCACACCCATTCGAGGGCCATGATAGGTATTCATTCAAGATCTGAACCGAAGGGCAAGGACTCAGAGAGGTAGTTGTAGCTGCCAGCATCCAAGAAAGTCGGTGCGGTAGATATATTGCGAGAAAGAGTGACTAGACAGTACGCAGCACTTGGTTTGCTGGTCTTCAATTCGGCCTGGATGTAGTATGTTGGATTTTTTTGGGATTTCAAGCCAAAGCACCGCCCCAGGCCACAGTATAACAGCTTTGGGAGAGAATATGACGTAGATCGAAAGTAACGTAATTGAAAAAATATGTAAATGAAGAAGATAACGAACCCCGACTCTGGTTGCTTGAGTCCTAGGAAGACTGGCGACGGATGAGAAAGAGAAGCATAGGCTCGTTGGAAGCAGTAGCCCAGCCTACTGGAAGTCAGACTCGTCGATATCTGCCATAGCCTCCGCAAAGGCATCGGCAGAGCGCTTGACTTCGCTGCCGGCTTCGACAGCCCGCTTGATCTTGTTGCAAGGCTGACCAGGCAGGACACACCATCTCTGAAGGGTCTCGGGAGAGGCGTCTGCAATGGCTTCAGCCAAAGCATCAGCAGAGCGCTTGACTTCTCCGCTAGCATCAGCCGCACGCTTGATCATGTTGCATGGCTGGCCAGGGAGGTGACACCATCTCTGCAGGGCAGCAGCCTGCACAGTGGTGGCAGCAAGAGCGGCAAGGACAATAGAGACGAGCTTCATCTTTGCAAGAATGTGAGGAAGGTTTTTTATTTTCTGAAAGTCAGATAAATTTGAACTTGAGGGAATGCTGTTTGAGCTTTGGCTTGACAGTTTATACTTCTTCAAGACTATCGAACACGGAAGAACCAGAGCCTTTATATAGGTTGCTAGTAGAACGCAGGAAACCTGGGTCAACTCTGCCTTGCTGTGCATCAATGGAACATATCGCTATTGAAGCGGGTCCAGAGCCTGAGCCAGGAAAGAGAAGGTCCTAGGAAGCAACAACATCCTCCTGAATAAAGCACCAATTGAACAGGAAGGAAAGACAACACATCAGTCAATAAAGTAGATAGAGGGTAATTTCCCAATGTATTGAATGGCAAGGCAAGAGAAATGAGCCAGAGATTCAATTGACATTGCCACCAATAGAGACAGAATATTGGAATAGGACTATTCGTTTGGTGTTAGCTACCGGCTTCGATAAGGAATAGAAAGGAAGTAGACTGTATCGTAAGGTCGAGAGGGAGGGGGGGAGAGAGAGAGACCCAGGGGTCTGAATCAGAGATCTTCCTTTATCCATCGTCCACTATGCTCTCTACAACCTCATATTTAATAGTATCGCAGGCTTTCCAAAACTGGGTGTCAATAACACTCAGGCCTAATGAGGTGGTCAAAATATCAAATTTCCCTTGTTCTGCCAATAAGACAAAATATGGCCAGATTCAGCTATCAATAAGCTATTGAGTACTTTGACCTTGATGAACATGGGGTGGTTGTGAACAAAGCAGCCGCTCTACTTCCGCAAATCGGATGTTTTGAGACCCTCGACGAGGACCGGCAAGTGGCGGGTCAGCCGTGGTTGCTGGCTGTTTCTTAATCATTACGTACTTTCTTGGGGACGTTTCCCTCTTGACATGAACAGAGAAAAAGCAAGAATAAGATCATGTGGTCGTACATCCGTTCTCCCTTGTGAGAATGTACAGTAGAAGGTAGAGAATCCTTGTACGTATGTATAATGGACTGGAACCATTAAGTCGAAATGCTGGTCGGGGCGGTGATAGAGAGATAAGATCGGCCCGCGTGAGTAGTAAGTAGTTTTGGTTGTCCGACATGTTCTTGAGTGGATGCCGAGACGATCCGCCGTTTTTTCCGGTGTCTCGTGCATCGCTGGCTTTAGGTCTTTTCTCGCCGTCTCCGGTTCCGTCTTTGTCTTTCCTCCCTCTCCCTCCTCTCTCTCTTTTTGCTCTCCCGTCCGCACGTTTTTGGGTCCCCTCTCCTCTCCTCCTCCTTTTCGGTCCGTTCAATCTTATAATCCGTTTTTCTTGACCCCTTTGTCCATCAAAATGTTCTCTCTGCGGACGGCGCAACCCGCGCAGGTAAGTGGATGGTTCCTTGCTTTTTGACCGATCAATTCCTTTGTCCGACCCGACTTCGCTCGAATCCTTGCCCTTACTTTCCCTCCCACCGCCGCCCGCAACATCCTTTCGCCCGGCTGAATTAGAGAGGAACGCCTGGGCGCACTTGGAATACGACCTCTCATATACTTTGCTCAATTGCCTTTTCGTTGACGATCTACGTTTTTGGTGGTTTCCGATTCCCTCTAACGCGATTATGCTTGGCAGTCTTTGCTCCGTCGCGTTGCGGCGCCGACTTCCTTCCGTTCCTCCATCCCGGCAAGATGTGCGTCAACCTTCTCAATCGCGTGCAATACCGTCCTGCTAGAGACATAATGGTTTATTGACTCTATAACCCAAGCCTTTGCTAGCGTTCAGTCCGATATCTTCAAGCCCACTAAGTATGGCGGCAAATACACCGTCACTCTCATCCCAGGTACCTACACCCGCCTCTTCCTCAACTTGATCAGTTTGCTGATGCCTCGGTGATTCGCTTTCATAAAGGTGACGGAATCGGTGCCGAGGTTGCTGAGTCGGTCAAGACTATCTTCAAGGCCGACAATGTTCCCATCGAGTGGGAGCAGGTAGATGTTAGCGGTGTTGACACCGGTAACAAGCACTCGGAAGAGCTTTTCAAGGAGTCCATTGCTTCTCTGCGCCGTAACAAGCTGGGTCTGAAGGGTATCCTCTTTACCCCAGTTGAGCGCTCCGGCCACCAGTCGTTCAACGTTGCTCTCCGTCAGGAGCTGGATATTTTCGCCTCGATCGTCCTCATCAAGAACATCCCCGGCTACAAGACCCGTCACGAGAATGTTGATCTTTGCATTATCCGTGAGAACACCGAAGGTGAATACTCTGGTCTCGAACACCAGTCCGTGCAGGGTGTTGTGGAGTCCCTGAAGATTATCACTCGCGCCAAATCCGAGCGCATCGCCAAGTTTGCCTTTGGTTTCGCTCTTGCCAACAACCGCAAGAAGGTTACTTGCATCCACAAGGCCAACATCATGAAGCTTGCGGATGGCCTTTTCCGCAGCACCTTCCACAAGGTCGCCGAGAACTACCCGACTTTGGAGGTTAACGACATGATCGTCGACAACGCCTCCATGCAGGCTGTTTCTCGCCCCCAGCAGTTCGACGTTATGGTTATGCCCAACCTGTACGGTGGCATTCTCTCCAACATTGGGTCTGCCCTTGTGGGTGGACCTGGTGTTGTCCCTGGTTGCAACATGGGCCGTGACGTTGCTGTGTTCGAGCCAGGCTGCCGTCACGTTGGTCTTGACATCAAGGGCAAGGACCAGGCGAACCCTAGCGCTATGATCCTTTCTGGCTCTATGCTTCTGCGCCACCTGGGATTGGACGACCATGCCAACCGCATCTCCAAGGCCGTCTATGATGTGATCGGTGAGGGGTGAGTTTCAGACTTCCATTTCAACCTTCCAGCTTAGTTCAGAGCTGTCGCTAATGCGTAATTTCCCTAGTAAAACGAGGACCCGCGACATGGGCGGACAGGCTACCACCCACGAGTTCACCAGGGCAGTCCTGGACAAGATGGAGGCTGCTCTGTAAATTATTACCCACTTGAAAACCGACCTCCCACCTTGCATGTGGTACCTGCTACAATTATGATGATGAGAGCTTGTATAGGCCAGTGAAATGTTTTGATTTCTATATGTAGACCAAGCCTGGCCTTTCTGACTGTCTCTATAATTTGTACTCCCCTTCACTCCATCTGACACAACGACGCGCGGCGTCGGACACATGATTGTGTGCTATGGCGCGTAAAACTGTACACAAACGTTTGAATTTGAAAGCGTGTCTCTTCAACATCCGGACTGCTTAGCAAAGATCCCAGTAGACCAACGACAACTGAGGAATCCAGTGTTCAGTAGATACGAAACCCAGCGGCCTGACATTGGCGGGGATGCCATCTCCCTTGGGATAGTCTTGGCTTGCCCAGAGGCAAAGAAAAGGCGCAAAGAAACCTCCAAATGGGAGAAAACTCAAGTGGTATGCAAACGTGAAAATTATAGCCGCGTACCGGTTGTCGAGCCCTACTCTAGCTCTCCAGCAAAGGCCGACACCGGAACGCTGGATCCTTTTCAGTGGTAATTGACCGGCACAGGGAAATCCGCCTATGATAGAACGGTCTGTACCGGGGTGAGGATGTGATCGGGGAGGGGATTATAATAAAGGCATAGTGATCGCGCTGTACCAGGGAAATCAGAAAGCAGGACGTCGTTTTCTGCCGGTGTATTTCGAATTCGCCTTCACAACCTTGCCTTTCCGGGTCATCTGTTCCTTTTTTCGTAGAATCCAGGCCTTGTCACCCTTCTTGGATGATGCTTGTTTGCCACGCTCCATAGCCCTTTTCCGGGCGTCCAAGACATCCACGTCGTTCATGCCATCAACAACACCGGTGATGTCACCTTGTAATCCACCTCCTCCAACGGTGAGCACGAGGTAGAGTTTGCTGTTCTTTGTACCCGGGTCATCCTCCAGTATACCAGCTCCAAAGCCGGCCTTCATGGCAGCCCCACTGATCATGCTCCGCTGAGCGTCGTTCTTTGGATAAAATTGGCAAACTGCGCGACCACCACGCCGCAGGCTAGCATAGAGGCCCTCGAAGAAGCGACGAAGACGGTACTCCGGGCTAACATCACTAGACTCCGCATTGCAGAGCCATTGGATGGCACTGATACTGATGGCTGCATCGAAACTTCCTGGCCGGAACGGTACTCCTTGCCCGATGTCAGCAAGGAACAGATCACCATCGACACCGCGCTGGAGGGCAACATCGAGCATGCTAGGTGAGATGTCCATGCCGATCCAGGTATGCGGGCCTCCGTCTTCGGGAGCCACCTGGGAAAGAATCTCTCCGGAGAGACCAGAGCCGCAGCCAAGATCAAGGATCAAAGAAGGTGTTTTCAGGTCTAGGAGGTCGAGTGCCCGATGGGTCATGTCGGACTGAATGTTACGGATACGAGACGAGGTGGTATATTTTCGGGACTCATTATCATCATAGAATAGATCCGGAGGCCTTGAATAGTAGCACTGTGTTAGTGATATATTGGCTACTGAGTTTCCACGTAATCCACCAAGGGGTCACCTACAAGACATCTTCAGGACGCGACATGTTTGCGATCAAGTCCCTAGGTGTTTCGGGCGGTTAGAGAAGCAGAGCGATGTTGAGGTTTGAAAGAGAGGGGGGAAGTCATTCATACCTCTCACTATTTTTTTTTTTTTTTTTCGGGGGGGAACCTACTTTCGTCGGGCGGAGTGTAGCCGCGGGGGCTTGGCATGCGGTGCGGTGGTGCACTTTGTTATAGCCTGAGGCACCAAGGACGGTCCAGATCGGCCAACTGATTGCTCTTGTTACATCTTGCCAACTATCCGATGCTTGATGTTACTACGCCCTTGCCTATCGATTTGAACCGGTCCGCAGCGCCCTCGCCCTCGACTTCTACATAATGTGGATTCTACCCTTGGTAGGGTATTTGGGGGTTATTGTAGGGTTCGCTTTCCTTACGTTAGCGATAGGTACGATATGCCCGCAATGCGCGCGATGATGATGACGACGATTGGTCTTGCTCTCGTCACCATAGACTGGAGAACGAGATGCCGAGCTCAAATGGCTTGTGATGCTATTTGTATTCATTAGGCTGACCTGTCACTAGCCTCCGGTCTTTACTACCTCTCGGAGCTTGTGGAGGAGCATACAGTTCTCGCCCGTCGGCTGTTGTACCGGCTGATATACAGTATCATCGCCGTTCAGATCCTTCTCTACTTATTTGACCGATTTCCTTTCTCCTTGACCGTCCTCAGTATCGGCTCGCATATCGTATATGCCAGCAATCTCCGCCGATTCCCCATAGTCAAGCTGTCCGACCCTCTCTTCATCCTATCATGCGGGCTCGTCGGGTTGAATCATTGGCTTTGGTTTCGCCACTTTTCACAGCCATTACCTTCATCGCGCGGCGCCAGCAGCTGGCGCCAGCCATATCAGGTTAACGTGGAGGATATGCCAACCTTCACAGAGGTTGCATCTTATTTTGGACTCTGTGTCTGGCTGGTTCCATTCGCGCTCTTCGTCAGCCTCAGCGCGGGCGATAATGTCTTGCCTACCATGGGCTCCGAGTATGCCACAGGCGACCGTGTGCCTACTTCGGGGTTCACCCCGGGTACATTTGCGTCCGACGGAAAGTCCAAGAACAAGGGAATGGCCAAGGCCCTGGTGGATGGCGTGCGGGACTGGGTTAAAGATAACGGGGAATTGATGGGTTTCTGGAAGGGTGAACGGGCAAAAGGCTTTTAGGGACGAGATTATTTTCTGCTCTAGGCCTTTGTACTAACATCATCTTGTCGGATACCCTTGGCGTTCTGCTCTCGGATCAATTTCCTACGGGCTCTCAGTGAATGGCTGGAGGCAAGCCTTCATGAGGTACCCACTAGCAGTTACCAGTTCTGGTGGAGTTGTCTTATTTATACTAGCTATATAGGCTAAAGAAACAAACCAATGTGAATCCGCAGTTCTCAAAGTGTAGCATATGCACAGGCCAAAACCAAAGGACGAAATCATAAGGCGTGAGGGTATATTGTTAGGCATGCCTCCTTCCAGTAGGGTTCACGGTGTGTACAATCCGATGATAAGTATCACAGTGTGCTGCGTGTCAACTCCGGACTGCAACAGGCAAGGACAGGGAAGATAATTAGAAACAGAGGATACTCCAGTATTATTAGTAGTATTAAGAGTACCCCGTAGTCCTCGGCTAATTGTAGCAGAAGTACAATGTGGTCGTTTCACATTCGTTTGGATCGTCGAGCTCGGTCGTGACAAAGGAGCCATACTGCAACATATCTGAAAGTCTCAATGACAACAGGCGAATCTTGGCGCGGGGAAGGAAAATATGTAAAGAAGAAACAAGAAACAGTAAGTAAGCTTGAGGCTAAAAGGAATTCATGATAACACAACGCTGAATATGACGTAAGAGCCCATTGGAGCGCGCCATAATCGTAATTATTCACATACAAGCTGCGTCAAACTTTGAAGAGTCAGCGGATGATATTGATTGGTAAGCTTGAGGAAGAACCCATACCGTTTTCACCATGGAGCGATGCAGGAAAGTCCTGATGGTTGACTTCCATGAACAAGAGAGAGCTCTCCCTCCTCTTCGCCTTAGCCGAACGAGAGTTGTCAATATTCGGCGACAACATCCTGTTCAAGGACGGCGAGCTTGAATGGCCAATGGTATATTCGTCCGGCCCACTTCCAGTAGAACGTTCATGACTGTTGGATACAGAGCCTTTACTATTCTGCAGGTAAAAGCCATCCATGCCGCCTGAATGTTCACCGAATGTAGTCTGACCATAACCTGGCGTGGATGCCTCCGGAGCAACCTGACGAATGGGGTACCGGAATTCTTCATGGGAAGGAGAATAATTGACATCCGACTCCAACGTTTCAGCAGGAGTCTTGAGCACCCCATCAAAGATGTCCTCGAAGTCGGTGAGGAACATTGAGAAGACGGGCGCTGGGATGTTCAAGGTAGGAGCAAAGACAATACCAACGTTTCTGATAGTCATCTTATTGACATCAGAGTTGTTTACAATAACAATCAAGAACTGGACCAACGCTCGCAGCAAGGCCAGGTTTGGCTGAGGGAGTCGGTGAACAAGGTGATTGAAAGCGGCGATCTTCTTTTGTTTTTCATGAAGTTCTATAAAGGTGTGTTAGTAAGAGAATAAACTGTACAATGTGAGTACTTACCGAGTACCCGCAAGAACTCTAGATGAAGTTCGCGGGTCAAAACCGTGGTGGGAAGTTCACGTAGGTATTGCTTGAAAAGGGAGGCGACGGCATGTACATCATGATACTGGTCATCTGCGAGAAAGTCCACATCGCCTTCAGTGTTGAACCTCTCCTTTAGTGCCTTGACAACAAGATTCGACCCGCTCAACCGGAAGATTCCTTCCTCTGACTCAGCACCTCTAGCTCTGAGATATTCTATGCAACGATATACAACCGCAGGTAAATCAGCGTCTATTCCTTGTGGTGCGCAAAACTGTACAGCTTCAGCCAAGGGCAAGCCAAACACTGGCCGGACGAACTCTCGCTTCTCAATATTGTTCTGCACGGGAGCCAGCGAGGAATCATGGCAAGCCTGGAGCTGAGTAGCAAGGTCAACAGACGACCTTGTGCGGAAACCCCAAATACTGCGTTTCTTTTCCTTAACGCTCGTAGCTGCTTTGTTGCCCCAAGCTCCCGCGTCCTGGATTATAGCTCCATTGGTAGGGCCGGAGATGAGCCTAGATGAAGACTGACCATGGTCTGGACCGGAATCTGCAGTATCGACTGAAGGTCCTGTAGAGGCTATCGGGGACTTGGGGAGCTGTCGATCAAACGATGGCCCAAGGACAGGTGGCTCGGCAGGAACAGCATCATCGTAACTGAAGCCCTGAACTGCAGCATCAGCGCCTTCAGTGTCTGGATTGTCGATTCCTTTGTCTGTCTTCTTTCCGCCATTTGAGAATAGTTTCGGTTTGGCAGCAGAACTAGTCTGCTGTTTTCCGGTTGCTGATGGCAGCGACTTTGCAGGACTATTGAGGCCATCGTTCTCTGACTGACCATCAACATATTCAAGAAGTGCGTCCACCCAGGTATCTCTTTCTTCGTCACTTTCAGCACACAGAACATGGCGAACAAGAGCTGACGAGTCCTTGCGCTTGGGCTCCAAAATGAGGAAAGCATGGCGATACTGGTTGTCGGAGTCCTCCTCGGTGTGGGACGGTGAGCTGTTCCGACCGCTTGCATTCTGCGATTGCTTGCCAATTTGCGCGTTGTACAGTTTGATCGTACCAAGATGAGGACCGCCTGGAGACTCGAAATATTTTAGCTCGGGGCTATGCAAGACGAAATATCGTGCTTTCCAGCCGCCGAAGTTCTTTCCTCGTTTTGTTAGATATCCCTCCTTCCTCGGTTTACCATCTGGTCCACGTAAGATTTCGGCACCAGCTTGGTGATTACCTCTCAGTAGACTCATCTCATCATCTCGGGGTTCAATGGCATCTGATGTAAGGAATTGACATATGACCAACGCCGCCTTGTCGTCCATCGGGGTATCAAGGAGAGCTTCAAAGTAGGCATTCAACGCGGCACGTCTAGTGTCAACTTTGGCGGGAGAATGTCCGCTAAAAATGGACCGTTCAGGCAACTTTCCTCCAAAAGACGACAATTGTCGCATCTGTTGATCAAGTTGAGGAAGAGCAGCGATAACCTTTTCAGTGCGCCAAAGCTCCATGTTTTCGGATCTTGAAAATATGCCCAACGTAAATACAGGTTCTTCCTCCGATTGCCTAGAAGCCAAATAGCTATTTCTGGACGGCCGAAGTCGTGATGACGAAACTTTGACATGTATTGAAGGGAGGGCATTTGGTGGCAGCAGGAGGCTTGGATATTCATCCGATACAAGACCTTGATATATCCCGTTATTCCTCACGACTGGTTCTTGTGGGCTGTCAATTTTAACTGCCGCATCGATTGATGGAATAGGCCGATTGTGAGCATCGACTGACATGGAAGAATATGCAGAACTGCTTGGAATTAAATTAGAAGGGGTCCCTGTAGAAAAAGGATTCTGATGCTGGCCAGTGCGCGGCGACAGTGCCAATCCAGAAAGGTTACTCTCAGACGACATGGGCAAAGACGATAGAGCACCAGGAATTTCCCTGGGTAAGCGCGGCAACGGAGAACCCAGCGGGCGGTCCTCGGGCCTTGGGCTGACTGGCAAACCGGGACTCTTTGGAATACTGATGCTAGGAAGGTCGCCAAGTGGTCCATTATGTCTCGTACGGGGACTGGACGCGGATGATCCTGAATGGTCAATCGAAGGCTGTGCTTGTCGCGGGTTTGACAGCGATTCCACAGCCGCCAAACTATGTAAATTGCTTCCTTGGCTTCCAGGGTCCTGTAGGGTCTCTTGGTCTCTGTTGAGAGCGGCCTCGCGTTCTCGATCGTCATCATCTCTCGTCCTTCTCCTCCCGCGCTCCATTGGCAACTCATCCGCAGCCAATATATCCTCATACTCAGAGTCAGAGTCATATATATCAGGTTCTGCTGATGTATCTTTCTGGGAAAGATTCAAGGGAGCAGGCGGAGGTTTCCGGACCGGAGGGGGCACATCCTGCTGCTTATTCTGCCCTGGTGCAGTGCTATCGACGGGAGATCTTGAACCACTCGAGGAGGTTGGGCTCGCTGTCGACAATTCTCGTCGTGTATATACCAGTGATGGATTGCTTTGCGTTTCGGCTTGCCGATCATCATGAATAGTGGAATTGCTCACGGCACGCTCCTTGCCTGGGTGTAATGGCAACTGGCCTACACCGAGGCCTTGTAGCGAAGCCGAATCAGGCGAATCTTGTTTCTCGACAGCGGCGGACTGTATAAGAGTGAAGCCCTGACCCAGATTGTCGGAGTCTATACTGTCCGAATGCCCACCGCGATTGTGCGCCTGGCTTTTTCGAACAGGTCCATGGCTGGTCAACGTGCCGCTGCTTTCGCTGTCTCGTGATCGCAGTTTCGAGTCGATAGTGGACGGTAAAGGCGGCGGGGAACTCTGCAACTCTTTAACCTTTTTCCTGTAGCGTTCCTTCTCTTTCAAAGCACGTTCGAGATCTTTATTCAAGCCTAGAATGAGTGTACGCTGCTTATCAACCAATCGCCAGAGCTGCGAATTTTGAGAGGCCGCATGATGCTTTTCCTTCAGGAGGTGTATAATCACAGCCTCAGCTGACCCAGCAGTCGCTATCAAATTTCCGATATCGGCCTGACTTAGCGCATTGGCATCGAATGAAGACTTGTGTGTTTGAGAAGCGGAAGAGATCGACGAGATGGCCGAATCAATGGAGGAGGTCCGGGGCATCATACGCTGACCCGGACGATTCCCGGAGGGCGATTGAAGAGAATTGGCTGGCGAGGTGGGAGAAGACATCCTGGAACCTGTCTGATCTGGTATCTGCTGCGCCCGATTATCACTCATTTTATCATTCATATCATACTGCTTGAGACTATCCCAAGTGTCTCTCACGACCGCTTCCGATCCGCTGGATGTCTGTGAATGGGTATCCGAGGAAGGAGTCTTAATTGTCGCATATGCTGTATGATTTGTCGTATAGTTGCTCTTGAACATGGAAGGATTACTGAATGACTTCGGAGATAGCGGAGTCTGCGATGGACTGGCGCTGACTTGTCGGGGCGATGGGAAGTGTACGTTCGTTTGAAGAGGAGATGGCGTAGGTTTGCGGGGGGAAGCAATGGCAGCCCCGGAACGCAAAGCCTGTCCGTCAGAACGTGGGCCCAGATAGTCGCGAGGAATCAAATCGCTGGATAATGGCAATGGCGAGTGCACCGTGCTCTGGTGCTTGGTTGTAGGTAACGTGGGAAGGGGTGCAGGTAGCTGGTTGATGGTGGTACTGTCGCTACCTTGCCGCCGAGGCTGCGACATGGCTTGTTTAGGAGTCGGAGCTCACTCCACGCATGGGAGGGAGGGCGCGGAACCAAACAACGATTGGACGCTAAACGCGGACGGTTCGACTGGGGGGTTTCAGCACCAGCGGGCCAGGGGGGCCAGAGCCAACGGTTCGACGGTTCTTAGATTGAGGGAACCACAAACATACCTTCCGCACATGCGAGCCTTCGCCGTGAGGACAACACCGAGAACTGACGGCATCGGGTGATTCACTGGGAATGTCGGGCTGGTTAAGGGAAGATGTTGGAAGAAGTTCGGTGAGTACGGCGACTCATGATTTACTGAGACTAGTTGCAAGATCTAGGCCGAGTGGGGAAGGGGCCAGGGGAACAGGGGAGAAAAAGAAGAAAAAAAAGGGGGAGGGGACAGCAGAGCATAAGCAGGAAGGATCCTCCCTTCTTTCAATGAGAATGCAATTTGAGCCGAGAATACTGGTGCAGTGCAGGGAGGAGAGCTTGTAGGTTTCTATGAGGGTGAGAGCGAGGCAGAAGACTAGTAGTATCTTTTACTGTGGTGAAGAGATGATGACAGCCACCCTTCAGTATCCAGACTTGCAGACAGAGTAAACAGTCTTGCTGCATTTACAGATGCTTGGTTAAAACGGCTATGCTTTGCAAGGACAACTGATTGGTTCAAATTTCCCCAGTGACATACCCTTTAGAGATAGGCGCAGAAAAAGCATATGCCGCTAGTGGTCCTGCATGAAAAGTAAAGCCCACTTTTGAGCGAAGGCTTCAAGGGCACCACCATACTTGTTGGATTTGCTTAGCTGCCCCGTCCATCATGCCCCGCCGCTGAAAACGAGAAGCCGAGAATAGCGTCAGAAATGGTGGACAACCCACGTCAGATGAGAAGAGAGGCATATAATAGGACATGAAAACGCCAGAACACCCTGTCTAATGCAGCCCCCTGAGGCAAAGTAAAACAAAATTCGAGGGTTGGGTAAAGATGAGATCGCTTTTCCCCCCTCCAACGCCTATATCCTGGTGAAACCAAATTACCCAGCTTAAACTCCCAGACACCCGTATGGTACAACTATACAATGCTATGCTATATTTCCGGCCATGCCCATAAAAATGGCCTGGGCAGCTAGTTGGAGTGACCAGAAGCCAACTTTCTTGAAACGTCGCTTCCGAGCTTGCTCATCAACCACATCTCGCGCAAACGCATCGTATACCTGTCCAACATTAGTATGTTATCATAGATCACCGGGGCTGAGATTGGAGCTTACCGCTGCCGAAAGATCATCCATCAAGCCGCTATCCCAAGTGGTCCAACTGCCATCAAAATCTCCGAGGCGTTTGACGAGGCGACAGTTCACTGGAATGAATGTACGCCTTGAATTAATATAGGCAACAATGGGTCTAATAAGCGCATTGTTGATATATGAAAGGTCACGTGTGAAAAGAGGAACAACGGCCCTGACATTGTTCAAGTGGAGGCGGAGATCGGTGACTAGGAATCGCCGGTCATCTTCGGCAGCAGTTTCTTCTGACGAATTTATGTTGGACGTGGTCGACTCAAGGTCCAGGTTAGACGAGACTGTCGCTTCTAGCCGATCATAGAATCCGGCCATAACCTTCGCAAGGCTTTCATCATTCTCCGCGGGAAACATGATGTCGGAAACGATGTCGACTGTTCCTTCATGTATCCAAGAAAACGGGCCCTGGACTCCCCGATTTAGATGATCAATATTTAGACCATCAATACGAATCCTGCTATGCTTCTTCCATGGACTCGGTTTACCATCTTCTTCACCTCCATTTTCCAGCTGTGCCCCGGTAAAGCCATGAGTTTGTCGAGGGTGGATTGTGAACAATGAGTTATCGTATGACCCCGACATCATATTGGCGGACATAAAGTCATAGAATAGCCACTGTTTTCTCAATTGAGGCAAATCACATGAAAAGATGCTGACAGGGAAGGGTCTGAAGTTGTCTGGCTGGTACACGGTAACCAAGACATCGCTCATCTTGAAAGAATCAATCTCGAAATCACCAGGATTGTGCTCGTGTCGGTAAGATTTGGGATCAAGATCGTCATCTGACCAGTGAACATATCTGCGGTCGACTACCCCGCGAATGCCCCGTACCTCAACGTCACGAAGAAGTCCCTTACCGTTGATCCACTTCGTGAATGACAAGGTAACATTGACCGTTTCTATGGACACATCGAATTGTGTGTAGTTGGTGTCCTCTTCATCTGACACGGGCCGCTGCTCGGGCAGTTCAGGGTTGGTTTGCTCCCCGAGGGCGGCGGCGGCGACAGCAGCAGCGGTTTTCGAAGAGCCCTTACTTACATGCCCCGTTCCTTGTCCTGGTCGCCTGGAAACAAAGACGTTCTTGAACGTGATCACGCCATCTTTCCATTTCGGAACAATTGCAGACTCGAAGACGACCTTTACACCGGAAGACTTGGTGAGATAATTGCCGATCCAACCAGCCAATGTTTCTATAGAGATTAGCATCGGATTAATTTCGATGAGAACCACTTCGGGCCTACCTTGGGCGAACACTGTATTAATCGCAATGATAAGCAATGAGAAGAAAGTGGTAGTACCCAAGACTACCCAAACCACATGTCCCAGGAGCACCCATGAGAAGAGAGCGGTTATTTCATCCAGATTGAAAGGCCTGACACTTCGTATAGAGAACCACTTGAACCGGACCTTAAGTCGTGACCAGAATCCATTAGCTGCAGCCAACAATTCTTCTTTCGTAGGCCGGTGCAAGTGCGGTATATGTGGCAATCGGTCCCTGAGATGGCGGTTTAATTGCCCTTTTTGATTAAGCTCAGGTAACTGCGGCTCGGAGACCTGACTTTTAACGTTGACGGATGTCTCAGAACCTTTACTGAGCCCGTCAGGATGATGGCGGCCGTCATTATGATTTTTAGAATCCTTCCGTAACTCGGTCGTCCTCCGATCATCTGGGCTCGTATGAAGACCGCGCCTAATCGTAAGCCAGGAGACAATACCCAAGCCCTTTCTTCCCGGTGTAGAGATCCTATGCGGCATCAAACCCTCTAGAGGGATGGCGTATGTTGCCCTGGCTGCAGTGTGATCGGAGGCGCCATGTGCAAAGCCCGCGGTAGCAAATCCTCTGATAGGTCGTGTCGGTTTTCGTGAAAGTGAGCTATGTCCTTTCGCAATATGTAAATTGTAAAAGCCAGCTCTGAGGTCTTCTGTATTTCGTTTATATGATAGGCACGATACGCGCCTTTCTCGTAATCCATATCCAAATATTGATTCCGTTGTTCCCCATAAGTTGGTGTACAACCTGCGCCCGAGATAGCCAGACATGATTGCCGTCACATGCTGGACAATCTGGGAAGGCAGGTAAGCAGTGGAGAATCCTCTCTGGTATTGATCAGAAAGCCGCAAAACAAGCCAGGCTATTAGATGTATAGCTGGGATGACAGGTGCATGCGTCTCAATCACCGGGCAGAAGCACGGTGCTATCTAACCAGGCGGACCGCGAATAAATTTCCATGAAATCATCCCGCCTCAACAGGAGCGGGTCCTGTTTGTAATGTTTGCATCGAAAATTCACAAATTCACACTATAACCACACATCTTTTCCATGGACCGTAAAATCTGTGATAACGGACTCCGACTCTGATTTACAGCCTAAACCGTCGAGTATTCAGATCCCACTCACAGAAACATGCCTGCACCCACAGCTTTACGGCAAAATGCCGAAGTAGAAATGACAGAGACGCTTGTTGCGCCTACTATGTCAGGTCAGTCCCCGCCAACGCTTTACGGGAGCCCGACCGAGTGGCCATTCTAACGTCTTCCAGAGCAAGATGAGGAAATCTTGATCGACGCCCAAACGTCGGCAGATCAGGTCTCTGCAGGACTCGCACCTGAGATTGAGCCCACTCAAGACAGCGATATGCGTATCGATGAAGAGGGACGGCCCCTCTTCACGCCAGCCAAAGACACTAGCAGAGTATATCGAGTTGAAAGCAGGAAGGTTCCTGTACCGCCGCATAGGATGACTCCATTGAAGGCTAGCTGGGCACGCATCTATCCGCCGCTTGTCGAACATCTCAAACTTCAAGTGCGCATGAACATCAAGAATCGAGCTGTGGAATTACGTACGTCACGATTCACGACCGATACGGAAGCCCTGCAGAAGGGTGAGGATTTCGTCAAAGCTTTTACTCTTGGATTCGATGTCGACGACGCTATCGCACTTCTCAGGTTGGATGATCTTTACATACGTTCATTTGAGATTCGGGATATCAAAGCCCTCAACGGAGAGCACCTTAGTCGTGCAATTGGACGTTGTGCTGGTAAAGATGGGCGAACAAAGTTTGCGATAGAGAACGCTACTCGGACAAGAATCGTCATTGCAGACCAGAAGATTCACCTGCTAGGCGCAGTGAAGAATGTCGACTGTGCCCAACAGGCCATTGTTAGCTTGATTCTTGGCAGTCCACCGGTCAGTAACCTTGTGACGATCCTGTCAATTGCCGTCTCAGATGATGCAACGGCTGCTAACTCCTCAACAGGGCAAAGTGTATGGGAACCTTCGTAAGGTGGCTTCTCGCATGAAGGAGCGTTTTTAGGGGGAAAAAAACCAATCGTCAGCATCATGGGAACTACGGCCTCTGCCTCTACCAGAGTTTTGTTTCTTTTCTTTTTCTTTTTATGACATGGTATCGGCGTTAGGGGTTGTGGCATATGATCTGGATAGAGTATAATGGATATGACGACACAGAAACGAGGGAAGGAATATTCCACTGGATATTTTATCTATTCATATTCAGAAAATCATCGCAAGAGTATAACACTAAACTAGGCTGGTGAAGCATTGATTAAAATGGGCCCCGGTATGCCTAATCCTTCTTCAACGGATAATAAATCTCCTCCACTCCACTCCTGGTAATAACCATCATCTGCAAGCCATCTCCGACCTCAATATGTCTTTCGACGGCGCTAGTGAATGCATCTCGCACCAGCTGCTCAACAGTATCTCTTGGTAGTGGTTCCGCTTTCTTGGGCTCAAGGGCATGCCCTTCCCCGCTACCCGGAATATATTGGTTTTTGAAGTTGACCTGGTTGTCCAGGAACGGCATGATCAGACTTGCTGCAGACCCTGCAGCCCTGCATTGCTCTCTCTCGTACGAGCCAACCGGATCGTAGCTGTACAAGGCACCCTTACCATCCTCGTCCAAGCCCGCTAAAATAGCATGCACATAGTAGGGAAAGAACCGTTTCTGGTAAAGAATTGTTGACAAGCGTTGGGCACAGGCTCTCACGGACATGGGCTTTCCGTGTTGGTATTTGTACATCTTCACCACTGCATCTAGTCGCTCTTTGAGGGCCTGGCCATCTGCTGCGAAGCCCACGACTGACAAGACGATGTTGGCACCTTCGCCAGACTCGTCATCACCGCCAATTTTGAACACCTTGGGAACATAACGAGAGTTAATGTTGTATCCTGCAACGGATCGAGTATCTCCAGCCAGGATCGCGAAATCGGAGCCAGTAATGCCTAAGGTAGAGCCGCCGTTATCCGTATAACTGCCGTTGTAAGTTAGCTTAATACCCATGATACAGTGAAGACAGTGATACATACGGATAGAAAGAGTGCTCTCGGTGGGGAGCACTGTTCGCATTGGAGAAGGAGTATCCGATGGCCTCGCTAAGAGGGTTGCCGGCAAGAGTCGTCATTCTTCGTAGAGTTCGAATGTGTAGATAGTATCAATTAGGATGAAGCGATGAAGGTTTTGTTATACTCTGGTCGTCTAATGACTGTGGATGTAGCGGAGGGTGTTCGTTATGTAGGTAGTTGCAGAAGTGAATAGTAGTAGGACCTCTAGCTGAGCTGTTGCTGAGCATCTGACGCGGTGTTGTAGCTGCCTTCTGCTTATATAATCACGCACAGCTTCCGTCATGGTCTGGGAGCAATTGTTACCGCGGAGTGAACTGCCGTCTCCAGGTTATCTAAAGAATTAGCGTTGTCTTATTTGAGTCTAATGTCCAACTCCTACGCCTCCTCATAATCCAAATTCTCACACGAGCGCTTTATCTTTGAAGCTCAATTGGCTTATCAGAAACCCGGAACGCACCAGGAACTGACGCCCAGTTACTATAATGCTTGGCTTAGGAGCGTATGAAAGCAGCAGTGACGAAGAGGTGGAAAATAATTTGCCCTCAGTACAATCGAAGGTAATTGGAGCATTATGCTGTGTTATCGGCCTTTACTAATATGAACCCGGCAGAAGATCGCAAGCCAGAAAGCGCAGTCACAGGAAGTCACAAAAGCTACAGGTGATTGGAGAATAACCTACTTGTCTCTGAATCTAGTGGGACTTATTTAACATGTTACCAAAGCAGAAACCGCCAATGAAGCCACACCATCAAAAGAGATACCTGTTCCAAACACAGACAGGCCTGTTCTTGGGCCGACGCATGAAGGCTCACAAAATCCGCAAGAGCAACCAGCCGAACATTTACAAGTCTTCTCAGCGGACCGAACATTGATCCATGACCTAACACTTCCTCCGATACCAAATCTAGACATCCCACCATCTCCCCCTGGCTCTCCTAACCCTGCAGCAAATGCCAAATTCGCACACTTCTTGACCCTAAAGAAACAGGGCATGCATTTTAACGAAAAGCTCGCCGGGTCTACATCCCTCAAAAACCCCAGTTTACTGAAGAAGATGATGGACCATGCCGGCATTGATGAACAAGCACAATATCACACATCTTTACCACCTGAAATATGGAACATCAGCGATCTGCCAAGTTGGGGGTATAAAGAGGAGCTTTTAAAAGCGCAGAGGGAAATTCAAAATAGGGCTGAAGAAAAGAAGTCCGCAGGACAGAGGGATGCTATCAACTTTGTGGCTGCCACGCCTAGCGAGTTCTCCCGTGCAGGCCCTATTGCTAGCTCAAGGCCAAAACAAAGGTAATATACGATGGATAGTTCAGAGTGCAAGTGTCACTGTCAATGACGGCCGGGACAGTATGACCAGGCGTACAATGCTTGGGAAGCAAAGAAAGGCTCTCCCATTCCAATGCCTATGATTGGAGGCCACTTTGTGAAAGGAAATTTATCTGCTGATGATAGACTTCCTCTCACGAAATGACTATACAACGTCTATTTCTAGGGTCAAATAACCGAAAACGTAGCAATAGTGAGATACCCGTTACGTGCAGGGACGACCCTTTCTTACTGCAGTAGTAGGAGGGACACTGTCATCTTTAAAGGGGCCAATCTCCAAAAATCCTCCCTCCGCCCCTCAAAAAGGCATCTCATCCAATTAGTTGGAATTTGAAAATAAGTAAGACGCAATTAAAATATCTATGATCATTTCACGTTTCTCTTGTAGGGACTATTGTTAGGCTATACTTGGCAGTATCTAATTTTCGCTAAGCGCGTGTGTTGGCCTCCGATAGGCGCGGCGGGAGGTGATAGCATTGCTCACGTAACATGAGCTCCGTCAGCTCTACTGCCTACCGACCCGACCCCAGAACAGCGTCGATATCATCACAAGCTACTATTTCCTTCTCAAGCATCACTTTGAACTTCCACATCAAAACCACATTTTCCGGTATACTCAGTGAAAACATATACAATCATCCATTCTAATATCGTTCCAATCGCCCATCATGAATCACTTTCCCGAAGCTTGGGGTCGCGTAAGAGCATCATCGCATTAGATTATTGATGTCGCTAACAAAGTGCTGAAAGCCTAGGGATGACGTTTACGGACCCTACAACGCCTCATACCTCCAGACAACTGGCCCGAAAACCCACACTCAGTCACCTGCTGTGACTGGTACGTCGGTAGTGGCAGTCAAGTTCAACGGCGGAGTTGCCATTGCTGCCGATAACCTAGGTATAGCTGAGAAACATATTGGAGATTAAAGTCATACTTTGGCTGACGGCCAATCTTTCATATAGCATCATACGGGTCCCTTGCCCGCTTCACCGACGTGAAACGACTTCGCAAGTTTGGCGATTCTGCCATCATCGGATTCAGTGGTGACGTTTCGGATATGCAGTATATCGACCGACTACTGGAGTCCATCGACATCAGAGAGAATTACTCTACCCACGGAAACACGTTGAACGCCAAGAATCTTCATACTTATTTGTCGAAAGTCTTCTACAAGCGCCGTTCTGAGTTCAACCCCCTCTGGAACCACGTCTTGGTGGCCGGGTTCGATGGAGACAAGAAGCCATTCCTCAGCTCAGCGGATCTGCTGGGAACCACCTTCTCGGCTCCGCATCTCGCGACCGGCTTTGGTGCCCATCTTGCCGTCCCAATCCTTCGCCGGCTGTTCCCAGAGGAAAGGCCTATTGAGTCAATCACCAAGGATGAGGCCGTGGCGGCGCTAAGGGAATGTATCAAGGTTCTCTGGTACCGTGATGCGCGGAGTCTGGACAAGTACTCCTTAGCTGTTATTACTGAGGAGGGAGTTGAGATCCAGGAGGACCAGCAAGTTGAAGCCCAGAGCTGGGCATTCGCCGAGACCATCAAGGGATATGGGGCTCAGGTTAACTAGGATATGGCTTTGATTACATGCTTGTGCCACTTGAGTAATAGAACAAATCCAACAAAGTACGTATGGTGAAGTCACTGCGAACGTGTCTTGGTTGTAGGGCGCTATATATATGAAGATGCACAAAATAGTAGTCGTGATGGTTGGTGATCGGGATGCCACATCGTTCAAGGGACTCCTGACGGTCCTTGTTACACCCGATAAGCCCCGCGCCACCTGTTCCTTTCATTATTGATTCAGAGCTTAGAAGAGGGCTTGTCGAAGACAACGCGATTTAGGCATGATCCGACACCCTCAAGAGAAACCTCAACTAAATCACCATCCTTGAGCCAGAGCGCCGGCTTTCGACCCATACCAACACCTTGGGGTCTGAAGAAGTCAGCCTTGTGCATGGTAAGTGCGAAAGGAGCAAATAAGTGCTAACTTACGTTCCTGTAAAGATTACATCCCCGGGCAACAAGGTGGTACCCTGAGATAAGAACGACACTGTCTTGGCCACATTGAAGATCATATCCTTGGTGGATGATGATTGGACCGTCTGGCCATTCAGTTTTGTCGAGATCTGCAAGTTGTTGGGATCAGGGATTAGCTTCGAAGATACAATACCTGGTCCAAAGGGCGCCCATCCGTCGAAGCCCTTGCCCAGCCCCCATTGCCCTCCACCATGCTTAAGCTGCCATTCACGATGAGAGACATCGTTTCCAACGGCATAACCCAAAACATAGTCCAGGGCCTGACTCTCGGGTACATTCTTAGCTTCCTTGCCGATAACGATAACCAATTCACACTCATAGTCCAGACCCTCACCCTGTTGGGCCAAGCGAGATACTGGGACGTCATCTGTAGGGCCCGTAACAGAGGTGACGGGCTTGTAGAAGAGAACTGGAAATTTGGGCAAGGGTAGGTTTGATTCTATGGCGTGTTGTTCATAATTGAGTCCCAGACAACGCACGGTCCCAATGTCCTTTCTTGCCAATGGCGCCAGGAGCATCTTGATATCAGCAATCTGGTCCGTGACTTGGTGCTGTCCGAAAATGTCGCCCCGGATAACCCGTGCTCTCGTGGCTTGGGCAATGTCGCTCACGCCTGCTGACAATAGGGCGTCTCCATAATAAGTCTGGCCGTCCTTGGCCAAGAAACGAACCAGACGCTGTGCCACGAGACACAAGATCAGTTCTTGAAAGAAGGAGTGGGCCAATGGAAAGGATATGGACTCACGGAAAAGGTGGCCATGTCGATCAAAGGTGCTAATAGTAGTAGTCGGATATAAAGTATATCAAGAGTAAATGATGTTTAGTAGTATGATGGATAGCAGCTGGAGTCTAACTAGGAGGTGATATAAATCTGTATTTCAAGACCAAGAGTGAGTTTGGTCTGACGAAGCTCCCACCAGCACTTCTTATCCCGATAGCTGACTAGTTAGTAATGTTAGTACGGGAAATAGTTAGATAACGAAGAGGGGGTTTCTCCAGCTCCTCGGCTCCAGGATTCTCGGCCGGAAGGGGAAAGCAGCTCGGCTACTACGTATGGGGTAAGCGGATCGGCAGCCCCCGGGGAAAAAGCCGAACAAGCTACCAGTAAGCATGCTCTGCATTTCCGAACTTCTGAACTCTTCAGTCCGGTGATGCAGCTATACCACTACTAGCACTCGCAATTTCCTCCAGTTTGCAACGACTATATAGATCCAATGGCTCGGCTGTCAGGTCTCCAAAGACAGGTGCTGTCTCTGTATCGGACATGCTTGAGAGAAGCCGGGAAGAAACCCATTGTAAGCAAACACCTCGTCGCGCTGTCAAGGTTTTGTTTCACTGGCTAGCCAACGAACTTGGGCTGATTAGTTCTGCTACTTCATATGCGGTAACTAGGAGACGAGAGAAAATTTCAGAGCATATGCTAGGTGCGTTCCTTAGTCGGGGTCTTTAATCGAAGAGATTGGTCTCCTGGTATGCTCGCTCTACAGTGTGCTAATCTTGAAACAGGGCCGAATTTCGAAAGAATTCCTCTGTTAGCAAGAAGGATTTCGGTGCGATAGAGTATCTACTACGAAAGGGGCAGAGGCAGCTTGAGATGTACTCATCCCCCGGGATTCGCAATATCCGGTGATTTCAATATCCTGTCGCTTGCGGGGCAGCCCCAGAAATTCAAAAAACGACCCTCCTCCTTTGGATGTAGGTGAATGGCCCAGTAAACGAAATATAGCATGGCTTTTTGCTCCCTATGATGCAACTTTTGGAGGCTCACTTCCTAGGGATGAACTCTTATGTCACGTGATTGCGGAAGATTCGCGCGGGTTCTCGAACCGTAAGCCGCTTATCTTATCGGGTCGGTGACGGAAGGCTCCAGATGCATCTGGTGTCATCTCGCTCCATCGCTGTCGCTCCCAGCATCTGCCAGAACGCTCGGCTCGCTTCTGTATGACAGAGAAAGTTGGATGATGGCGTTTTCTAGAAATCCTCTGGTCGGGAATATAAGGATGGGATTTAACCAGCCTAACATGTTTGTCTGTACTCAGAATCAATTCAATCTCATCACAAGATAAATCAGAGACATTCATATCCTCTTTATCAACGATCCAAAACCACAGCTATCTCCTTCAAGATCATTAGCTTTCATCAAACACCCTTGACATTCTCAAACAAATCACAAACAATGGCTTACTTCCCTCGATTTGCCGGTGACTTCGCACCCTTGTTCCAACTTCTGGACGATTATGATGTCCACCGGTCTAGCCGCCCCAAGAACAGGAAGGCCACACCCGTCCGCTCATTTACTCCGAAATTTGACGTCTATGAGGTGAACGACGTATATCACTTGGAAGGCGAACTTCCTGGGGCCGAGCCGAGCAACATTGAAATCGAATTCTCTGATCCACACACCCTGGTCATCAAAGGTCGCGTGGAGAAGAATGAAGTGGGCACCCCTCAGACAGCGGGTCAAACATCGCCGACAAAGTCACACCAGCCGACAGTTGAGGATGACGATGAAGACGAAGACAACAAATCAACCAAGTCCTCGGATAGCCACCCCACGCAGCTGGTCTCACAGAAACAAACCGAGCCAACCTCCAAGTACTGGGTTTCCGAACGCCAGACTGGCGAATTCTACCGCACATTCACCTTCCCGACGAGAGTGCATCAAGATGCAGTCAAGGCCAACCTGACAAATGGAATCTTGTCGCTACAGATCCCGAAGGAGCCTGCCCCTCAGGTCAAGAAGATCCGCCTCGAGTAAAGCGATCGATAATTATCGTCTCGGGTTTTTCTTAGCATCGGTTTCCACTCTGCGACATCTCTGCTTTCTTCTTGACTTACCTACCATGGCCAAACGATCTTCTGCCAGTTCACGCAATGATATGAATGTTTCTGCACCTGCATTATGATGGGGTTCTGTGGGCCAGGAGTACATTGGAATGATTGTTCATTTTCTGCATGTATTTTACTTAGGTCATCATGCGATGACAAATAATGAATATTGAATTTTCCTACATATGCTCCTCGTAGAATACGAGTATGAACGAAAGATACTGACTGACAGCATCACCCATGATACGAGAGTTCATAGACATGTCCGATTTATCATCTTGATCTCTACTTACTGTAGATACTATTACCTAAGTATCTTTATTAACGTTACCACGGCCAGTACTATTACTAATTGAGTTTGCAAGCGCTACCATCATAATTACTAGACACCTCGCACAATAATTCAGCGAAAGCACATCATCCATGCACGAGGCATACATAAGTATGTACCGAAGGCATCAGATATCAGATCCATAGGTCAAAATGGCATACCACTAAATCCCACGAACTAGTCTTTCCGTAACTTTAAATTGATAGTACCCTGGACAATACTCCGTAACTATGCAAAACTGCAGTAAAAAAAAAAAAAAAAAAAAAAAAAAAAAAAAAAAA
>NW_020291860.1:52239-150455 GCF_003184835.1 Aspergillus costaricaensis CBS 115574
AAAAAAAAAAAAAAAAAAAAAAAACCTACATATTACAAGTAATGTGAGATAAGACCGAAGGGAAGAAGGTTTTAACCCTTGCGTTGAGCGTCTTCCCAAGCACATGTGGTTGCTTCAAGTATTTTGCTTCAATATTATGCATGCAAGATGTAAGCTCCCCACCCGTGGGTACTATGGATTGAGAATCATTGCCGACTGTTGGGGGGGGTGGTTGTCTGCGGCTCCCCGATTTACACAGTAGTTACTCCATACTAGATAGATAGTTAATTAGGAGGGAAAACTTTGTGTGTACGATTAGCTAATATGTACTACACGTAACTAGTTAGCTGCTGGAATTCTTGTTGAAACTAAGTTCTCAGATAACTCACTAGTGGCATGTTTGTTTCGTCTCGTCAAGATCTGGATACATCTATCAGATGTGTAACATCTTCTTTGGAACTGCTTGCTTACAAGTAAGAAGATAGTTACCGACCTACTCCCTGTATGCATGCAGCTTTCGCTCGGGCTGGGTTCGACATATGCCAGGTGGTCTCGGTCGTTTGGGCGTCTTCCGCCTTGGATTGCGCGCTTGATTGTAAGCATGCCCGATCCTTTTGGATCACAAGGTTAGACTAGCCAGCCTAGCTAACTGGGTATGAATGCACGGACACCGCCAGATCTTACTTGACTCAGTCCCCATTTAATGATGATGATGATGGAGAAGGGGTCTCACCGCTACATTTGCTGTTTCGGACTGTTGGGCTAGATGGCAGCTTATCGCGGCTATCTAATACTACTTGGCGCTGATGAAGTGTTCACACGATACAGGAAGCCCGCAAAGCGGGGATAGATTGATGAGTATACGTTGCTTTTCTCCTTGTCCACTCCAAGATATGTACAAGCGGAGGGAAGGATCCAATATAGTTAATAAATCAAATGTCAAACAGTAAACACGAACAAAAAAAAGGGAAACGCCTAGACTTTCCCGCGCCAGTCGAACTCTGATATAGTACTATATAAAATGAAGCACAAACAATCATCCAGGTTACCAAATGGGTATTTGTAAAGCAGTGGAAACGAATGAATAGAAGAACCAAGACCAAGTTGGCGCCGTAAAGGAGATATCCGCCCGCTAGACTTCAAAGTGGAAACCCCGGCACCGAAGCAGAAGACTAATCGGAAAAGAAACATTTCGAAAGGGAATGGTGGCATATCATGCAGGTGGAAGGATGCTGCCAAATAGTGACGCACAAGTGAATGAGAAAGCTGGAAAAAGCCATTGCATCAACGAAAGATAGTTGGTGAAGCGGCCTTGTAAAGATCTGGATGTTTAGCATGCCTCGTCAGCCTCTTCCGCTGACTTTCAATACTTCGGCTCCTAGTTCTTCCTCTGAACTGTCCAGATACCGGTCTCCCTGTATCCAAGCCTTTCACGCTCTCTGGGATTGGCACGTGAAGTGCATCAATATTTGGCATTGGTAGCCACGCAGTGCTCATCGTGCTGCTGCTACCCGGCACGTCGTGCTCCGTCACTGTAGTCATGGGCTGTTTCCAGCTTTTCTCCGATGAAGCTAAGAATGCTCCGACATGCTCCCATTGGGGGTATTGATGAGGTATAGCATCTGCAGAGGCAACTGACAGGCCAGGAGAGGCATTATCGAGGCTCCTCAATTGGTGGCAATATTGAGAGTAGGGCATTGTATGCCGATATTCCGGAGGAGTCGCGAATGAACCGCTCCTTAGGCGCGGTTTGGGGGGCATCGGTCGGAGGTCATGACACATTGACCATCTGTGGGACGGCCAGCCATAGCTGTCAACTCTGGGCCTTGCCCATGGACCCTGAAGGCTTGAATGACGGTGTACCGAGGGCTCGTAGCCAAGTTCTGGGCTGTTCCTGGCATCCAAAAGCCCGCGGTCCCTTGAATTACCATTGAATGTGAATCTGCGGGCCACTGCAGGTTGGTGTGTGGATGTGCGAGAATCAGTCGATCGTCTAGTGGAACGAACGGAGGCTGCGGAACTATATCCACTGTCAACCGTTCCATGAGCACCTTGGAGTTCTTGATGCCCGTGGTCTCGGAAGGAACGTTCAAGCTGGCGGACAAACCATTTCTCCTCATCAGCGACAGAGATACCTTCATCTTCTGTTTCACTACCACGAAGTTTGTACGGTGTTGAGATTGCTGGAGATCTCTCGAAAGAAAATGGACTTGCAGGGTGATCGTCAGGCTTTCCCACTTCAGTAGGTGGAATCTGTAACTTTGGAACACGGGCAGTATCATTACATGGAACCGGAGCATAGTCTTGGATGTTTGAGATATCAAAGCTGGTTAGATCAACTTTTTCAAGTGCGCTGTCCCGGACGATCTCAGCTTTCCGGGATTGCTCAATTGCACTCTCAGAGGCATAGTCCTGGATGTTCGATAGATCAAAGCTGGTTAGATCCACTTCATGTCCGCTGTCTTGCACAATCTCAGCATTGTGGGATTGCTCGTCTGCACTTTCAGAAGCTAACTGCGGCTTCTGATCCATATGGTATGGCACCTTGTGGGTATACTGCTGGGGCTCTCCCGGCTTCGTATCAAGCGTGTGAATGCCAGTAGGTTCAGGATTCGGGCTGTTGGGACGGTTCAATCGAGTCCTGTCACTGGGGCATGGAGATGCAGAACCATTTACCACACGCAATGATCCCAACTTGAGA
This sequence comes from Aspergillus costaricaensis CBS 115574, assembly GCF_003184835.1. Lineage (NCBI taxonomy): Eukaryota > Fungi > Ascomycota > Eurotiomycetes > Eurotiales > Aspergillaceae > Aspergillus > Aspergillus costaricensis. The sequence continues at coordinate 54,920 of NW_020291860.1, forward strand.
GCCCCTAAATGAGTATATTCGAACTCATTGGGTGTTGCTGGACGGAACTGGGTAACCGGACTAGGTGATCCAGCAGCATCTTCGTAACCGGATGGTAACGGCCTTGGAAATGCAGATGTCTCGTTCAAATAGTTGAGTGACATCGTGGGTTCCCGTACAACTGGTGATGATAATCTTCGGGCTGTATCTCTTGCTGGCCTTCTTGTTGCGATCCCGGGCCGTGTTAGCAGCGATCGTCGACGGATGAGAGAAAATCCTTGGCTGTCTACCCTGAATAGTGTATTAGAAGACGTTGCCTCTTCGATTGTACTATGATGCATAGTACTTTGCGCCCTCTGAGGTGTGGTGTGCGCAGAATACGCCCGTCTTGGTCGCGGTGGCCGTGCCATCAATGGTTGTGCTCGACTTGGGAGGGTTGTTGCCTGAAAGCTATTGTGTCTGGAAGAACGGCGAGAGACTTGACCGCTCATAACGGGATCTGGCATAGGAACGGTAGGAACGGGCGAGTACAGACTAAAATCATCTGGCTCTTTGACCATAGACTGGCATTTCCGGGCCCTGCTGAGAGTGGGCCATGGCTCCCCAGGTCGATAGGAGGCAGATGGAAGAGACTGCGACCTCCTTGTGCATACATCAGGCTCGGGGGCCTTGAGGGAGATGGAAGTTCCGGTCCAAGGGTCTTGCCAAGCAGTACAAGCAGGGCATTCTATAGGAGAGCTGGTGCCGGAAGTTTGACGAGATGCGCGGAAGCTGTTTGAAGCTAGCGTTGCCCTATTCGGAGGCGGTTTTGAAAGCCGATTGGTGCGGCGACGCTTTTCTTTGCTCTGTACTGAAAGGTAGCCTCCCATGGCTTCCTTCTTGAGTGAAAACCGGAGTGAAGGTTTCAGAAGAACCTGATCCTCTCACCTAAAGGTGCGAGGCCGACATGGGCAGGCCGCAACGTCAAACAATTCAACAAATGGCGTCCAGTGGCTGATAAACAAGTTCACTTCAGGGTTTAATCCGGTAATGCCATAACAGTGGTCAATCCCGCAGAAGAAACTTGGGTACCAACGAGGCTGGAAGCACCAGGCTCCTGCCTTTGAGGTAAATAGGCCGAGGGAAGGTTTCAAAAACTTTCGACGACGTCAACCCCGGGTTGATTTGAAAGACTTAGTAGAACACGCAGAGGAAACAAGAGGAAGTTGTTGGACGGGACTGGTTCGAGCTTTCGCCCGAAGCGCTGGACTTGCGACGCCTCAAGCTGGTAAAGAACCAGAAGAGCGTATTTAGAAAATGGGGCAAAAAAGCAAAGACGGCCGACTATATAGGTAGCGAGAGGGAAGCGCTACCCAAAACGAAAAGACAGGACAATGAACTGTTGTAATAAAAAGGAAATACAGCACGGGCGGAATCAGCCACGTCCAACTAGTGGGTTTCCTCCCTCCTGATTTGTTTTATACGGCAGATAGGCAGACAAAATGGAGATGTCAGGAGAAGAGGTACTGAAAGAGTAGTAGTGGAGGGTGGAAGACGACGAAACCAGGAGTGGTGGAGGATGTATTATGCAATAGTAGAACAAAGGAGGTACAAGAAGGGGAAAAAAAGAATATTATCAGATTACCGCAATCCCTGGTCGGCCAGATAAAGATGGGAACAAAAAGGAATAAAATAAAAAGAAGATAATAAAAAAGAAAAGAGATTTAAAACCAAATCAAGAATAAAAATCAAAAACACGGGGTTGAATGGGATGAAGCGGATGGAAAAGAAAGATAGATTAAGAATCGTAGCTGGGGTAAGTAAGGGAAATCAGATACATAAGTGGAGTGGAGATGGACTGGGCTGCCATGGTTGAGGATGCACGAAAGACACCAGAGTGACGAATGCGTTTATCCACAGGCAACTGTAGCTCTCACGGACAACGGAATGGGGAACGAGATAATGGATCGGCAGGTTGCAGACGGTCGGAAAAGGGAACCAGCTTCTGACAAGATCATTGTGTAAGAGCGAGAGACCGTGTGTGTGGATGTGGATGTGGATGTAGATGTGGATAAGGGTGTCAGAGTAAATGGAGCTAAGAAAGAGCAAACACACCCGGACATTATTCACCAGCCAGCCAAGGTACCATCCAATTTTTCTTTACCCTCTTCGACAATAGGAATTGGAGAAGGATGTGTGGATGGAGCCATGGGAATGGACGGTCAAGTCAGCCTTGGACTGGCGTGGCCATTTCAGAACTCAGACTTTCGGACACAACGCCATCCCTGAAAGCGGACAAGTCAAAGCAAGAATTGCACCGGCGATGCCCGCTAGAAGCACCCAAGAAAAAAAATTAATTAATTAACAAAATTAAAATAATAACCATACCTAATACTAAAAAGAAGGCAAGAAAGGGAAACGAATGAATGCATGAGGAGGGAGGGGTATCAAGGGTATCATTCTATTCCGTAGTAACTAAAATCAGTAATTTTGTTTACTACTGTAGATTGTTAATTCAGTTGTCTACTTTCGTTGAGCTATTATTTCATTCCGTACGTAGGTCGATTGATTATTCTTTTCCTCATGATTATCATTCACGGATTATGATCATACCATGCATCGTCGGATGTTTGTCTGATGTGTCTGCAGTTATCTAGTTAGTTATTAGCTATTTAGCAGCTAGTTTAGCTGTACATCTATCTACTTACTTAGTATCTCATCGCTATCCTTTAGGGGGACTGGCAGAAGCTCACCCTACCAGTTATGGATTAAACAATTTTTCTTAGTTCGACCCTCATTAGGATCGCATTTGGATCGCCAGGACCATCGTCTGTTTTAGCTCCAGCCGTGGATCCCTCCAGGGGTGGAAAGCTTGATGACGATGGAGCCTTGATTGGTGCTGGGCTGGCCGCAAGCAGAACTAGGCGACTAGTTCTTCCTTCCGGACCTTGGTCAGTGAAAGTAGTCAGGATGTTACGGAGGAGAATGCTGTTCCCGCCTCTCCGAGTTATGGATCCTTGGTTCTTGACCACCACCTCCTCCTCCTCCTCCTCCTCCTCCTCCTCCTCCTCCACCACCTACGGGATAGAAGAAGCTGAAAGAATCGATCGCATCCCGTCTTTGGTTAATAATATCTAATGTATTCTACTCCGTACGTCCCGATGCTATCCTTGAGTACTCCGTACTTCCCATTCAATCGCACAAGTAACCTACTCCGGACATGTGTACTTTTTTGACTTTGGACTACTTGAGCATTTTACTATACTACTATACTACTACCATTAGCCACCGCCACCACTACCACCATAGCCTCCTATTGAACAACTGGATCGTAAGTTAGTCTGCACGCAGTACTTCGGTACTACTGCTGTTGTTAACTGACTAGTTAGTTAATTTACTAGTCAAGTTAGTTGTTCGGCTCTAGTTTAGTCATGTCGGTATTTTAGCGTCGTTTAGATTGTTCTGCCTAGTTTCCACCGCTTCCCCGCCCCGCCCTCCGTCTGTCAATCCGTGTTCATTCAGTCAGTCTCATGAAGTAAGAGTAAGAGTACGTATACTACAGTAGTAGTAAAGGGAGATGGCTGGGGGAAGTAAGAGTAGTATCATGATTATGCGGTTCTAGTAGGACCTGTCTGTCAGCATCGACAGCACCGACATCAGCTCCAACACCCCCCCGCACTGTCCATCTTCCGGATTGATCTCTCTTCTCAAACATTCAAATTTACCCTTTCCATTATCGGTGTATCATAGATGGGTCAAAGATTCAGAGATAGAAACCCCTTCGAGTCAGGTCATCTCCGATTGAGTCCTTCTTGGTTCCATGGTTCCATCTTTTACTGCTTTGGAAACCTTTCCCGTTCCGGCGCTCGGCTCGCTCCCTCCTGGTCGGGTCATCCGAAAGCTCCAGCTAGACACTACTTACTCGTTAGATGTCCCGCCCGCAGTTGCGACGTAAAAAAAAAATCAGAAAAGAAAGAAAGGAAAAGAAAAAAAAAAAATTACTGCAAGCAACAGGAGAGGGTCTCCAACCCGAGAACGGACTGGTTAGTCAACCCACATCCCTCACGAACTGGATCGCTGTCCTCTGGGGCGTACAGAACCAGTGTTTCTGCAACGCAGACGCTTCTGCAGCGCTTGTCTGTCGGTCAGTGGTCGGATTACACCGCGTCTTTACCAGTCGTATGGCGTCTTCTCTTTCCAGTCGACCGACCTTATCGGGGTTTCCTTTGCTCACTGCCGAGGAATTTGAAACTGCCTGTCACGCCTTTCTAGATCGGATTCACGTGGTGGATGATACCAAGGTGGGATGGTCCTCCATCCGTCTCGATCAGCGGGTAAGTTAGTTGCCTCGCTTCATGTCGTTCGACTTTGTTCCACCCTCCTTCTCTTGTTGCCTGTCGCTTGCGGGAAAGTATGCTTGAAATATGCGCGACAGAGATTCGAACATTGGTTAGGAAGATGGACCTGAACTATACACTTCCTTTCTCCTCCCCTTTCTTTCTTTTTTACCTCTTTTCTTCACCCCTCCCCCCTACTACTCCCCACTTTCAGCTAAATTCATTAGGCAACCGGGCCCATCTTGAGTATTGCAAGGGATATCGGTCATGTGGGTACTCGTGATCGCGACGAGCCCCTCCCGGACCCAGAGATGATCGAAGAACTACAGTGGGAGGCCTCGGAAGAAGATCCCGTCCGTCGAACTGGAACCCCTTTCCATTGCGCTCTCTCCATTCTACGAGCATCGTCTAACATCAAACAGGAAGCTCTCATTCGTGCGCCCGAGACGAGGGTCCGTTTACAGGTAACCTATTATATTCTGCTTTCTCCCACGTACCACGTCCCTGTCTTGTATTTCCAGTTACGGCAAGACAACCATCCGGGGCCGCTGGGAATTGACGCGGTCTACCAACACCTGGTACCGGAACAATACAGAAAGGAACTCCAGAGCATTGGCATCATGGGTGGTATTAGTTTTGGCGTATGTGCAAGATCTCGAATCCCTAGCCCAAGCTGGAGCTTATGCTTCGTAGTATCATCCAGACTCCGGAACTCCAGCGTTTTTCGTTCATCCATGCCAAACAACGGATGCGATGAGGCACATTGCAGGACAGCTCTGTCTCACTCCCGAGACTTATCTCATGATTTGGCTCGGGTTGGTGGGTAACCGTCTCGGTCTTCAGTTGCCAAAGGAACTCTTCACAGTCGAAGGCATGAAGACATTCCAAGGCACTGCGTCACACAGTTTAGATTGATCCAGAGTACTTCCTCCCCTCTCAGGTTGGATCCCCCTGGCCTGGCCAACGTATTCCCGGTACATAAGCGAAGCAATTAATCTTCATCCGACGAAGCTTCCATTGGCACATCACTGTCCTCGTCCATAGGGGCTTCCTCTTCGTCGCTCTCCTCCTCACGAGGCCGTTTGACACCTTGGCCTGCTTGAGCTTCTCCATTGACTTCTCCGCTGGGCTTCGACGGCAAAGCCGCCGATCCTGGGGGCCCGCTAAATATCGATTTCTGGAGCTCTGTGAATGCTCCCGTGGTTTGACCGGCAGATGTTGTAGTAGGCACATTATACGTTCCGCGCAGCCGGGCAATGACGTCCGAGGGACCCTTAGCATACACAATTTTCTATATTCCCGAGTCAATGAGCGAGGAACAACCGCACTGCGCTAGCAAGAACATACCATTTGTTTGCCGAAAAACTCAAACCCCTGGAGGGCCCGCATAGCCTGTGTGCTAGCCTGGACATCTTTAAAAACAATATGGGCCTGACCGCGCATCTTTTGGGTCTTCATGGCAACAACATCGAGAACGGTGCCGTAGGTTGAAAAAAGCATATAGAGGGATAACCGTAGGTCATGCTTGCGCAGCTTGTCTGGGAGATTGGTACAATACAAACTGCAAAATGGGATCAGTCAGGGTGCCCGCATTAGATTTAGAAAGTAGTATCCAAGACTTACGTTTGGTTAGGCAGTCCGGTGGCTGAAGCGGGTTTACCTTGACCACCACCGCGCGTTGGAATCACCCTGGTTGCCATCACTGCAGAGCGACAAAGAAAACCCGAGGGGAAAATAGAGCAGCTTCCCAGCAATACCTCGAGCAAAAGACCGAAAAGAACACCCCGTCCAGGGAAGGAAGCCAATGGAAAGTGAAACCCGAAGATAGCACAGCTTGTGATGCGAATGAAGTTGAACCTGGATTGAGCGCGAAAGGTCATGTGACATATTATCTAATCATGGCCAAATCCGCCCGCGTCATCGTTCGGGGCCTAGCTTGGCTGTGGTATACTGCCCACCATTCCCCCTCCCCCTTTCCGGTTGGTAACCATCATACTTTACCTCAATTCTACTCTTTCATTCACACGGCAGTAGAGAGCTCCTCCTGTCGTCTACTCGCCATGGCCGCTCCCGAAGCTCACCACCTCTTCCATAACCCAATTGCCGATCATTCTTTCTCTCCGGATAAGGCGACCCTTGCAGTTGCGCGGGAAAGCAATGTGGAGCTTTATCAGAAGTCCGGCAACAAGTTCTCGTTGACCGATGAACTCAAGGGCCATGAGAAGACTGTGACTGGAGTGGATATCGCTCCCAACAGTGGACGTATTGTTACCTGTTCTCAGGGTAAGTTATCCTCATCCCCTTGTCCTGCAATAGTCCCGTCTAAGTGACCATGGGAACAGACCGCAACGCCTACGTCTGGGAACGGACCCCCACGGGTTGGAAGCCAACGCTGGTTCTCCTTCGGATAAACAGGGCTGCTACATTTGTACGGTGGTCACCTTCTGAACATAAGTTCGCTGTTGGATCTGGTGCTCGCGTGATCGCGGTGTGCTATTTTGAAGAGGAGAATGACTGGTGGATCTCGAAGCACTTGAAGAAGCCCATCCGCAGCACTATTACCACCCTTGCTTGGCATCCAAACTCCGTTCTCCTGGCTGCGGGGTCGACTGACTCTCATGCCCGGGTGCTTTCCAGCTTCATCAAGGGTGTCGACACCCGCCCGGAGCCCAGCGCCTGGGGTGAACGGCTCCCCTTTAACACAATTTGTGGTGAATTCCTGAATGACTCGGCTGGTTGGATTCAAGGTGTATCCTTCTCTCCTAGTGGAGATGCACTTGCCTTTACTGGCCATGATAGCAGTGTCACCGTCGTATACCCTAGTGCGCCGGAACAGCCGCCTCGGGCGATGTTGACCATCGCTACTCGTCTTCTGCCTTTCAACAGTCTGATTTGGAACGGCGAGAACGAGATCATCGCCGCAGGCCACGTATGTCTCCAAAAAATTCAACTTCAGCAGATGATCCATTACAAAACATATCCCTAACAGGCATTAACAGGATTGCGAACCGTACCGCCTTCGCGGTGACGAGAACGGATGGCAACTTGCTGGGACCATTGAAAGCAAGGCAGGGCCGGGTGCTGGGAGCGCTCGCGAGGAGTCTGCTCTTAATATGTTCCGCCAAATGGACCTCAAGGGACAAACCCAAGCCGACACCCAACTTAAGACTACGCATCAGAATACTATTAGCACCGTTAGGGTCTACGAGGAGGCCGACGGCGTCGTCCGCAAGTTCAGCAGTAAGAATTACTCCCCTGATAAGTTATTCTGTGGTTGCGCTAACTTTTGAATAACAGCGAGCGGAGTCGATGGCCGCGTTGTTATCTGGACCATCTAGACAACTATTCGTTGTGCTAAATGTGCTAGACTTAGCTCAAAGGCTCCTGCATATTGAATGCATTGGATCCTTTACTGCGTCACAAGAATATGGAGCTTGGAAAATAGCTTCAGGTAAATAGAATCTGACCATTTCATGTACACACAATAAATAACAAGGGTACTTGAAGTGCTTCGTATTTGATGGCCCTTCATATAATAACAATTCAACTGCTAGTTAACTACCCTATAAGCCGTAGTGACTAATTCGTGACGGCGTAATATGTAGGTATGATCGTCCCGTAACTTTACGCAAGGATACGTACATCGTGACCGACTCCGCATCACGGGGTCAAGTCAGGGTTCCCCAGATTCTCGACGTCACGGGTTTACCAAGTCTCTCTTCGCTTTCTGAAGTTTCAACCACGACTCTTTCAGCTGCTGCACCGCAGCAGATACTACCAAAGACGATGAAGAAACACTCAGCGCTATGATAGCTCTTAATGTGTTGTTCAATTCCTACTCCTTAATCCTCACCTACTTCTCCTTTTTCTTGCCGATTCGCGCATTCATTCGCCTAGAAACGGACCACATACCTTCAGGTCAGGATTTACGCCCCATCCCCGAGGAGACCTACAACTCTCTGGATGAGCTAGCGCGTGTGGTCGATGTCGCTTACTGCGTTGGCAGCACTGGGCTTCAGAAGCCTTTTCAGTGCCTGAGCCACTGCAGTGACCTCAAGGGGTTTGAGTTAATAACCGTAGGTTGTCCTGCCGTGAGCAGGAGACTTTGAATGATTAACATTTAGCTAGACATGGAATACTGGGCCGTTTCTTTCGGACTCTTGTGGATACATAGCGGTTTCGCACTCGCCGTCACCTAACCGTATCATTGTCGCTTTCCGTGGCACCTACTCCATTACCAACACGATCGTTGATTTATCTGCCTACCCGCAAGCCTATGTGCCGTATAACTTCGGACATAAAGATGGAAAGAATGAATCAAGCTGTTACAATTGCACTGTCCACGCCGGATTCTTCACATCGTGGCAGAACACACGCTCGACGATCCTCGACCACGTTGCAGCCGCAAGGGAGCAATACCCCAACTATGAACTGGTTCTAGTTGGCCACTCGCTTGGTGGGGCAGTTGCTGCGCTGGCTGGTATTGAGATGCAGCTGCGAGGCTGGGAACCTACGGTGACGACATTCGGAGAACCGAAGGTCGGAAACAAGGCCTTTGCCGAGTTCCTGGGTAAGATATTCCGGTTGGACGAGGACTCCGCATGGCGGTTTCGCAGGGTCACGCATGTTTATGACCCTGTGCCTCTCCTACCACTGGAAGAATGGGGGTATGCGATGCACGCGGGAGAAATCTTCATCTCCAAGGAAGATCTTCCCCCATCAGTGGATGACGTTCACTTCTGCGAGGGCCCTCACGATGCACGATGCATATCAGGGGAGGGAGGTGAAATGGCCTTGGCGGTCGCTCTTCATGGATCGGCGTCTCTGGCTGCAGATGCGAAGTCGCGGGCTGGCTGGGCTGACGCTGAATCAACCGAGCAGCACGATATGCCAGACGGGCATACTTCTCAAGCACCCTTGCACGTGCAGGAAAGTGCCATGAAACACCGAGGCTTATTTGATTTGCCTAGACGACTTATCCCGTCTAGATACCACCTGTGGGAGCTCTTATTCTCCCATCGGGACTACTTTTGGCGGGTTGGGCTCTGTGTTCCTGGTCGTGACCGGGCAGGCAAGGGGTGGTGGGCGTCGGATTCGTAGTCCCGATATTCTTATTGACGACGAAGAGACGACGCAATCATACATGGCTGTAGGAACGAGTGCACGTATGAAATATTGGTGGATTCGATTCATATCCTAAGTATAAGCGAGTCACAAATGCAGCAGTACAGCTAGCTAGATTCTATGAAATCATAACCCCCCTAAAACAATCCTCTCGAAGTCCGCATTCGATGGGCTGAGCTGAGCAAAATAAGCACAAGCACATGATCCACAACACAAGCAAGGGTCACGAGTAAAACCGAACCCGATCTGCAAGCCACCTCCAATCCCCACAGAATAACTTAAAACCAATCTCATCACCAGACAGCGGGGGACATCCCAATGAACTGAAACCGCCGCATAGTGGAAAACGCTCAAAAAGATGGTTCTGAAACCGCATGACAACTGAATTTCACCCTTCCATTCATGCATAATATGGCTTCCCTGCGTCGAACTTCAGTCATATCTTGCTTATTGCATATCTATGTATCTATGTACTCATATCACATTAAGTCGCTCATTAAGTAGCACTTATGATTTGTGATGTCATGCGGGCCCTTTCGATGAATATACAAAAGTATTAGTAAAGATATTTATTCATGTATGCATGTGTGACCTCAGCTAAGCCTAATACTGGGTTCAACGTGACACTACTACTACTAGTAGTAGTTGATGCAACATCCCCTCTAAGAAGACGAGTTCATACTATAGAATGACTATCGTCATAGTACATACATATATGAAATATATATATATATTGTGGGCCTGCAGTTGCATCATGGACATCGGTGCCTTACTTTGCGTCCTTATGGGATGTTTAGTACTAGTATTGATTGAATGTTGTGTATAATGATGGGATGGTTGAGTAGGAAATTGGATATTTCTTTGATTATTAATATTATTTTTTCCTGTGAAACTACTAGGATGCCTGATTAGTACGCTGTACGGGATGTAGGCGTGTATTGATGAGGTATGGGTCGTACAGAATATATTTATTTGCATATCATGTGATTTCATTTCTGAATTTTGCAACAAACATCCTAACTAGGTATATCCACAAGAAGTTATATACAGAGCTGAGTGGATGGTAGTATGTCTATTTGTGTTCGGTTTGACAATATAGAGAGGCAAGTGTGGGGAGGGACTGGGTGACTACTTGTCCACAGGCGTCGAATGAGAGAACGTAGAGTGTTATCCGTTGGGATACTTGGAACATGCTTGTGTTGTGACAAAGAGAAATCAGGAAATAGCATTGCTAAGGATATCGATGCGTTTGCTGCTACAGATTCTGGGCGGGACAGGTATGTTGAATAAGAGAAGACAACGGTACGAAAGAAAGTAGAGAAAAACTGGACAAAGAGGAAGAAAACAAAAGATCAGCATAACAGAGGTAGAAAGAAAACAGCTCAAAGAAAGAGGGAATCCAATGAGGGCATCAATCATAACACGTACTTCAAGTGTCATCACTTTCCTGGCTCCAAGCTCGGAACAATCACAGGCCCATACTTGACCACAGCGCCAAATGTCCCATCGCCCTGCACCATATAGTCCACCGCAAGGTTCAACTTCCCACTTCCTTGGCCTGGATGGCCGTACATCGTGTTGACGACATCCGGATCGTAGGCAACAATAGCAACATAGTTTCGACGACCAATCAGCTTCCGGTGTTCACGAGGCTGTCCGGTAACATCAGACTGGAACAGCTCCAGCATGTCTTCCTTAGTATCGGTAGGCTTCGAGGGAGTCGAGCGCTGACCGTTAGCTGGGACATATAGGGGTTTGTTGCTACCATGGAGAAGCTTGATGACATATGACGGTGGAGGGTTGTTAACCACTGGTGACGATATGAGTTGATACATGGTTTTATGGTTGGAGGGGAAAGACGGATCATGCACGAGTCCAGCACCACAGGCGTTGACGGCGCCCGAAAGGAAAGTCATGCGGAGCGACTTTTGATGGGCAATGCCCTGGAGGGTGCGAATAAGATAGGTTCGCTCGAGATCCTATCCATGCGGTTAGTCCTGCGGCTGTGATTGTGCACCGATAGTAAATATAGCATGAGGTTACACGTACCTTGGACTCATGGGTCCACTGATCACGCAACTCATCTAAAAGGTCAAGTTCACCGAAAGGGCTGAGGATTCCGCCCATCAGACCGGTTTTGCCCACAGCCCGTTTGACCGAGTCGAACCCTGACCCAACCATGCCCTTGGCTCCGACTACACCGGCCACAGAGCTAGTGACTTTTCCAAGGGCATTATATGCCCCCGTGACTGCCCTCTTCCCCGTAGCGACGGTGTGTGCGATGTGTTCAGCGGTCTCCAGGCGCGGGTAGATAATTGGCACTGAAAGCATCCACAAGCAATGCTGCACGGTTGGGGGTAACATGGCAACCTTGGGGAAGATCCCCTGATACGTGGGTCCAGCAATAACCTGGTGAGGATTGCGCTCTGAGCGACAGTCGAGGCCGACGGCAACAACAGCGGGCCCCAGGTATTTGACAAAATGCCAACCAGTGCCGGTGATGGTGAACAGATCGACGTCGCTCTGAGAATTACGGAGCAGATCCAGTGTGGTATGGTGCTGGAACAACAGATACATCTCTATGCCTACTCGTCCAATATTCTTGAACATGTTGGAAAACTGCATGTGCTCTGGGTAGGAACCAAATCCGTCGAAGCTAGCTTCATTAGCATGGGCTCCTGTCGTGTGGGCAAGGCACAGACTTACATATCATGATCATCGATCTGACAAACATAAGGGATCTGAGCAAAGGCTTCTCTAAGATAGGGCTGATCAAAATGGCTCGTATAATAGTGAAAGTAAGCATGAGAGACGTCCTCTTCGTGGGCAGTTGTCCATGGCGTCTTCTTCCGGATTTCCTTCCCACTGAGTGCAAGCCATTGTTTGAGGCATGGAACCTCCTTCCACATCCGATCGGCGTAGATCTGGCCTCCTAGACACAGCTGGGTATGGAATCCTCCAATCTCATTATGCTTCTGCATGATGTCTTTCCACATGAATCCTACACCACCGAGGCGAGATCTCTCGTTGGCATTCACATTCATAGAGAAATCGTTTCCCGAAGTGGTGATGAAGCGCCAACCAGTCTCGTATCGTCCCGCAACTAGAAATTCGTAGCGTGTGCAACCAAGATGTGAGGTGATAGCGTAAGTCCATTTGGCAGGTCCGGCCTCTTCCATACGTAAATCTATTTCGTACCTGTAGAAGGTCCATCGCTGATGAACCGCAATTGGCATGGCTTTAAGCTGACGTGGATTCGGAGACAGATCGACACTCTGGTGAATATGAATGGTGGGAGGCTGTGCGGCATCTGTCACCAAGAGAATGGAGCCTAGCCAGATGCCACGCTCTACGTCCATGTTTGTGTAGCGGAGATAGGGGCCAAAATAGACCCCATTTGTAGGAGCAACCTTGTACATATCGATCCCACTGATTGGAGGGGGCCCCGTAGTGAATCCTGACACAATTGGGGACTGTAAACTCTCAAATCCTGGAGTCAAGGGAAGACCAGGAGATGCCAAGGGTTTACCGAATGTTGATAAAGCGGGCGATGCCAGAGGATGGCTGCTATATACGCTGCCTACCGGGGATAGCGGGGTGTCGTTGAGATTCAGAGGAGTCGGACCCTTGGGGAACTCCCACTGTGTGGACTGAGTCGGGAGGTGGATATAGTAGTATTGACCCGAATTGGGATCGAGATGAGCGATCCAACCTTCTGGTAGCGGTGGAGGTGAGGATGGTGCCACAGATGGCGTTGGTAGATTGCTAACGATGGTCTGCTGCACGATCGCATGATTCCCATTCTGAACTGGAGTTTGAGCGACATTCGGAGGAGAGTATCTCGACTCTTGTGGCTGCGGTTGCATCTGAGGTGGGGGTGACTGCTTCTGCTGCGGCTGCGGCTGCGGCTGCTGTTGCTGCCTTGATTCATTTGCAAATGCTGGGTGATCATGGGCCGACACGAACGGACCAGTGCCCATTGCAGCACCGTTTGCATCATTGGCTTCTTTGGCACCGTTTGCCGGTCCAGCGGTCGCGGGGTGCCCAGTTGACGAACTGGGCTGACTCGTCGATACTGGAGCACGCTGCTTCTCATTCGGATAACCCTGCGATACTACGGGTCCTGGGACACTCGAGTAGGCCGGAGGAGGGGAGGAGCTTATGCGCATTCTTTCCAGATCTTGTTCTAGTGCATTCGGAGGAATCCTGGTGGGTTGAGACGCTGGCTGGGGCTGCACTGACGCCCCTGCAGGCATAGGAGGCGTGGAACTTGTCGGAGGGTTACCTTCGGAAACGACCTCAGCACCTTGATAGACAGTGGGTGGCCCGTGTGGCTGGCTTCCTGGCTGCTCCGTCGGGGTCCATGGCCTTGGGACCGGTGGAGTTGGCTGTTGAATTCTGGGCTGCTGGCCGGCATATTGCTCAGCTCTTCTCTGGGCAGCAGCACTCTGAGACTGAAGTCCTGCTAATGTCGATGTTCCCGCAATTCCCGAGGCGGCATACCGCGCCTCGATATCAGACGTCGCATGCTGCCCTGGCTCAACCACCGGGGTTTCTGGAGGCGGCGGAGAGCCGCGTTGAGCACGAGTCGTCGAGTTTGACGCCGTTGAGCTTATTCGGTTGATAGCATTGTTTGGCGGTTGTAGATTGTGTGCTGCTGCCGGTTTGTTTGAAGCTTGAGGAGGTGGATAGTACTGCTGACGGTGGTCTGGGTACCCGGCCGACTGGGACTGAATGTTTGGGGCTGGAGCTGGGGCTGGAGCTGCCAGGCCCGGCATGCGCTGATGAAGTCGCGAAAATAGTCCTTCGCGGTCCGGAGAGTCCCCTGCGGGGGATTCGGGCAAGGGTTTCGGGACATTGCCTCGTCGCTCAGCTAGAGTGGCCTGCTTGGGCTCACGCAGCCGCAGAGAAGCCATATAATCGGAAGTCTGAGATATGCCGGAGCCAGCCGACATATTGCTGGGAACCGTGGGGGAGTCTCCCAGAGCAGCTCCACCGTGAGATACTGGACTAGAGCCACTCGAACCTGAGCCACGAACATGCTGGGGTCTCTGTCTATCGTCGGGATAGGGCAGAGGGGCGCTATGCGCCGACGCGGGGGAAGGGGTTTCTCGCTTGCCAATGCGCAGCGGTTCAATGACGGGCGAATCGGCCTGCGGTTGCCCCGATGCAGTATTCAGGAAGAGCTCCTCCTGGGAGCGAAAACCCTGACGGCTTGCGCTGGGACGACTCATGCTGTCCTAGGTCTTTGCTGAATAGATTGGAGATCAGTAGAACGGAAGATAGCTAGAGAGAGATGTAAAGATTAGCCTTCTCGAACGAGCAAGAGCGCCCATCCAAGAACGAATGAATGCGACCAGACGAAAAGACGAGGGAAAGTAGAAGGAAGAGAGAAGGGAAAAGGAACAGGAGATAGAGAGGGAAATGCGGGGGAAGGGACAAACGGACTGGAAGTCACTGGTTCTAGTAAGAGAGATGCCGTGTGCCCGGGGGTATCAACGACTGTCGCTCATTCTTCGTCGTTCTTGAAGCCAACCAAAGGACCAACTTGCAATGCAGAGAGAAAGGAGAGAAAGAGGAACAAGGAAGGAAAGAAAGAAAGCAGGAGGCAGCGAGATTCCTCTTGGGCAAAGCTGGTGGCTCGACAGATTAGCCGCCGAGGGGGATGCTGGCGGGCGCATCATTGGCTCAACGCAAAGGCCCCAACGGTGCATGAGGGGCAGCTCTCCGCGAATAATCAGTCGGAAATGGTTGATCTCCTCCTTCACGGGGCTGCAGGTTTGGCCTTCCCTGGACCATGCGATGCCCCAGGGTTGCATGTGGCTGCTACTAGCACCAGGTCTGGCTGTGTGTCGCTTTTCCAACTGCCGGTGGGGACCCTGAGATATACTTAGTAGTCAGTACTTAGTAGTTAGTATCTAGACGGTTTGTCTCTCCCCGAGCATCGGGATCGGCCCGCCGCGGTACCTTAATAATAAACAACTAAGTAACATAGTCCGGATGTGGATCAACGTGCCCACGATGATGAAAAGCATGGGTCGTAATCCCCATCTGGTCATGGTTGGTTTATTATTATTATCATCCTGACTTCGTTCACTTCGTTAAGTCCTATCAAAAATGCTAAAAAAAGGCGCTGGCGTATACGGGCCCCGTCTATATCCGCAATCCAAACCAACTCGAAAAAAAAATTATATATATCCCAAGCTGAGAGTAATCATGCCCAAATCCTACAACTCCAGCTCCAAAGTCCCCCGAGAGAACTCGCAAACTTATGCCGAAATGAATCAACCGTAGTTGACTAAAGGTCGCCCATGCTCGGCCAGCACCTCCGCCCATTCGACCTCCAGCGCATGGCCTCCACGCTGAGAATGCTGGATTTGCCGTTCAAAAAATACCTGCAACATCTGACATGTTGTAGCCGAATTATACCCAATTTCGCCCTCCTCTAGGTTGGATAGTAGCTCCAAGGCCATCATTTTCAGCCCACTTGTTGGAGCCACAGCGCCCGCCAGGAATATGGGAAAGGCAATGAATCGCCGGTCTCCTGCTCGCCCCTTCTCCACGATCCCCGATACGATCTGTAAGATTCGCATCGCGTGGTGGTGAATCTCCTCGTCTGAGGCAGCCCCAGACTCCAATCGCTGTCCTGCCCAGAGACTGGTCGAGGAGAAGAGCAGGCTGGTGTGATACAGAATAGCAAGCTAGATGGTACAGCCGTTAACACCACGCGCCCGGGTGAAGCGAAGAGGACTGACTAACCGGCTGCAACAGACTCTGCGACTGTTCTGAAAGACTAATTTGATTCTGGTACAAGTACCCAACCTCCTGCTGGCCCCATAGCCTTATGAGCACATCACGTACTTCCCTTAGTTCCTGTCGCCGCGAGCCCAAGTAGTTGTTTAGGTAAGACTCTTTGGCATCCCGCGTCTCAACGGCGAGGAGTCCGATTCGGATGGCTAATGTAAAGGTGTCGTAATATAATCGCAGGATCAGAGGTAAGCTGTTATCAGCGTGTGGATATTCCGAGTCACTGGGCCTAACTGCACAACACAGCGACTGCAAGTCTAGTAGCAGCTGATTGTCGAGAACGGCGCGGACAAACTCCCCCGTGCCTGCACCGCTGAACAGCGCATATAGATCCACGTGGCATACCCACCAAGCGATGCAAGGGAATCGTTCAGCCCCCGGAATTGATTGCCGCAGCAAGGCCAAATGAAGCAGCCGAGAGACGTGATGTGACCAGAGGTTTGAACCACCGGGGTTGGCGGCCACAACCTAGCGAATTCAGCGCTAAACCCACGTGATTTGTACGCAACGCCTTAGGCGCGAGCATGAGGAGGAAAGGGATGGTCCGAAAGACTCACCTCATAAACAAGCATCAGAAAATGTGTCAGATACAGAGCATCGGACAAGAGGTCTTCATTGCAGAGACTACCATGGGAAAGAGCGGCAACCCGATCGTAGTAATATGAGGCATCGATGTGATGGCCACCCCCGTGGCGAACCAGACTGAGAGCGGATAGAGCCATCATTGTATGGTATAGCTAGAAAATTTAGAGATTAGATTTCAGACAAATTTATCCGACACCCAAAATGGCAAGTATTACGCACAGGAGGGAAGTTTGACGCCTCACGTTCAAACACAGTCGCATCCAGACCATTGATGTTGAGAAGGCCAGTGCATGGAAGGAGCTGGAAACACACGAACTGACGAAAATGTTCGAGAAGAAGCATTTGCGAATAACTGGGTTCGGCGCTTTCCTGCATATGCTGTACACCGGTAGCCGGATAGTCCGGGATCAATTCCGATACCGAAGGTGCAGATAATGAGAAGCTTCCCTGGTCTGATTCAGGTGATTGAGAGGTACTTCTTCTGTCTGGGTACAAGTGTCTTCGTGCAGACTTGAAGCTCTTCAATACAACGACATTTGGTCCATGGACCCAATTGTCATCTTCGATCGGGGGATTACTGCCACTAGCGTTTTCGAGCAGAGCATCGTTCCCAGAGTCTTGTTCAGAGTCCGCGTCTGCATACTCAGGCAGTCGAGAGAAACTCTCTGGGATGGCTATCACATGGTAAGTTCCAGGTACCGCTGCTTGCGCCTTTCTCTCACGCTCTTCATCTGATGTGAGTGTCGCGAAGGGCGGGAGTAAGTCGCATGTAGCTGGAGGCACGCTAATTTTCCGCGAAGTGACTGTCGCTGAGACGAAAAACCATGAATTTATTAGACACAATCCAAGGGTAAAAGAGGGTTACGGCTGCTCACGGTCCCAAACCACGTTTCCCGCGGTCCTAACATCCGGCATGCGCTCCCTTACGCGACGGGTATCATCTCGAAAGCACAATCGTGGTTGGTAGTCACAGACATGGCCCAGACGAGCACATTGCTGGATCGGATCAGGTCAGCATGGAACAGCGCAGCGCTCACATTGGCTCTGGATGAAGCACATTACACTGAGGGTGAACTTCGTCGCACTTGACTGGATTGCGCGTTAGTGAGTATATCGTCGCATTGGAGCAGGCAGAAGAAAAAGCCCTTGCAGAGGTGTGACTGTCTCTTCGGGAAACCCAAGCACTCACCTTTGCGGCTCTACTTCCAAACAAGGCAAAACAAGTTAGCATCTCGCTGTACGGAACGTCGGATATCACGGCATTTGCTTCTGACACGGGAGGATGGGCTCACTCTACACGTCCTAGGAGGGTAAGATGACATTAGAGATACCCACAGAACGGGAAATTAAGGCTTTTTCCGCGCCAGCGGACATACCAGCAACCAGTTCGGGAACGGGGTGGGAAGCGCAGTCGGTGCTGGCGGACCGAAACCTTCTTGGGCGTCGGAGGGTCCAAGCCGGCGCTGGGGCTCACCAGACAACTCTTGGGGGCAATGATAGGCAATCTTAGAGGCTGCTTCCTGGAAGACCGACCAGAACGGGTTGTCATCGATATACTGCCGGCTGCCATGGAAGAAGTCGCTTTTAGGGCTAACGCTGGGAATGACGCATCAACAAGAGATGTCTGGATGGTGACGGGAGCGTAGGCACCCATACTCTATAGGCTTCCTAGGCTATATAATGTGTGGAGTCTATGGGAGATTGAGAAAGAAGACAGAGCAACTGAGTGCATCAAAAGGAAGAAGAAAGTATAAGAAAAAAGAGGTTGAAAAATAAGTGGAGGGAGGATGCCAGTCGGGTGACTATAGATGAAGAGAAACAACCATGTTCGGTAAGTCAAGAGGCAAATGGGCTGGGGGCCACGGATGAAGATAAACGAAATCGGAAGTAGTGTCGTTTATGCATCCTTAAAAGGGATTATCTATAGGGTGGAGCGAATAATGGAGGCTGAAAAAAACAATGGGGGGGAAAAAGGAAAAAAAAAAAAGTCTAAAGAGAAAGAAGAGAAGGGGGAAAAACGGGAACGAAAGATAGGAGTGGGAATCTGGAGTCTGGAGTCTGCAGAGCTGTCCAGAAAAGTAGTAGTTCGTGAGGAGGGCGAGAGAAAGGGAAAGATAGGATCAGGTACAAGACGGAGCTGATGCAGAAACGCCATGGAAAAAAAAAAAAAATAAAATAAAAATAAGAATAAAATTAAAATGGAATAAAAGAGGCGTTCTCAAGATCATCAGCCAGCCCTGTCCACAGTGGCGGTTCCGATGGGATTAGACAGGGTGAAAGGCGAACTGCGAACAGGCGAATGGAGAGGCAGCAGCCCAACTGCCACCTTGACGCGAATGGCGTGTTTGTCTGTGGGTGATCCCAGGGAGAACTGAGGTAAAAGGGAGAGGGGAAACAACCCCCGGGATGGATGTGGTTAGGCCCGTATCTTAGGCGAAGAGACTTGGTTCCAATGAAGGCCCTAGGATACAGAATCTACTAAGTACTAAGGAAGTAGTACTCGACTATCCTAGACCATGGATTGCAGATGCCAACCATGTGGCAGCGAGGGTTGAAGGAAAGAAGATTTGAAATAAAGCCCGCCGGGGCCGAGAGAAGAGGACCAGACCAGTCATGCTAGCCAGAGCAAAGTTGCTACCAAGGATGCTGATGGGACGATGCTTTTTCTTCCTCAACTTTGAGGGTCAACATCTCCTTCCTGGCATCCAATTAGGTCCAGGAACCTTTCAAGTGGAGTAGTACTAACCATGATCTACTTCATGACACACATGTCTCGCAGCTTGTCTTCTGTTTACGATTAATTGATTGATTGATCGATACGTTCCCTCCGTGAGCACTGGGCAGGCTATAGTCGCGACCTGAATATAGACCAGGGCCCACGGTTCAGGCTGGATTTTGGGGGAGGGGAAAGGCGTCAGGTGAGTTCGGCCACGCCGATATATACGGGGGGCCGTGAACGAGTCATGATGGCTCTGTCTCATCTGGTCAGGTTTGGGTCGGTATCGGACGATGCATCCACTTTGAGATTCGCGAAGCCACGATGGGTGCAAGCTCCGGACTGGACTTGGAACATTTCTAACCCAATCCTTGGTAGGTTCACGTCTTATTTTTCGGGGCCGAGCCACGCTGGGTGGCTGCCAGAAGGATGCTAGCCAGACAAGTGGATGTATCTATATTCAAATAGTGGCAGTTGAGAAAAGTGGGAAGAGCTGAAAGCGCATCCACCCAACCTTACCAACCTTAATGGCGGGGGAGTAAGTAGTTAGTAGTAAGGACTTACTAACTACTTTGTAGATAGTTCCCCTGGCTTGGTCCTGATCCGTCGGATGGATGGATGGACGGCTTTCAATGCCGGCTAGGAAGTTACTACTACTTCCTAGTAACTTACATTACGCGATGAGAAGGCGTACGGGCCACGTAACAACCGGCGTATGCTCGGTCTACATACAGCAGATATTACCATGAATTACCAAGATGCGTCTGTACCAATAGCCGGTGCTAACCCAGGTGAGTCTAGCCTTGCTCTGCTAGACGCGCCTGGGCCAATCTAGATTCCTCGGGCTTGCCCGCAACCACGCTCAGTTGCTGCGAATTGAAAGCAAACAAGATCCCCCGTCACCGCTTCCTCTCTCTTTCTTACTCCTTTCATCCAGTCCCTCAGATTTGTCCATGGGACGGACATCCCATTCTCCGGTCAGTGGTGGCTTGGACGAAGGATGATTGGTTAGGCGCAGGTCTGCATTACGCTACAAAGGCAAGTTAAGGTTGGGTATTATGCACCTTGGCTATAATCTAGATATCTATCTCTCTGATTTATTGTAAGTCCTCCGGCGCTTCTGCCCAAACGACACCCTTACAACCGCTCCCCGCCCCTTTCCTGTGCATGCCTCCTGATTGGGACGGGCACCGGGCACATTCAGGAATGGCTCGGGTTCCTGACAATACCCAGTAGAGGTACGGACTAAGGTGGATGATACACATACAGTACTAGAAAGTCCCATGATCAATCTTCCGACTCTGAGACATTCTTTCCCCCGCATACGTACCCATGTCACAGGAATCATTGCAGATGGACGAGTGCCCGATCCAAGATCTGTCGCACTGGCCCCGATCTTTCCTCTTCCCGCCAGCTTTTCACCAGTTTCTGGATGGCCTGATCGATCGGGAGTTCCGTCTGCTTGCAGAGCTCAAAGTATGCGACAGCCGCTTGGGCGCGTTCAGCTCGAACGGCTTCAACGGAAAGGTCTATCTCATGGGCGAAGATCTCTACTGTTAGCGCCGCCAAGGACTCCTGGGGCCCACGGCGATCGGGTTCGCCACTCCGGTCCGATGCCCACGCCCCGATTTGGTCAAAGACTGCGCGCAGCTCCCGGTACAATGTAACCTGCACGTTTCTGCCCCCATGGCCCACTAGGATTCTGTGCAACACCGGTCTTGACTCATCCAGATGTCCGTGGAGGGCTTGATTTCCGTTAGCATATTGATGATTGGGTGGAGATGCTAATTGCAGGGGAACCCACTCTTTGCTGAAGTATGCGATGCAAAACTGAGGCATTGTAAGATGCATACCACACAAGCCGCCAACGTGTCGTCCAGGGTTTGTCTGCAGAGGTAATCAGCAACTGCCGTGTATCCTCGCCGAGTCACACGAGAATATCTCTCGGATTTATTTCCGCCAACATATCAGACCAATCAAAAGTAACCCCGAGAACAGAGGGATGAGTAGAAAGGAAACGCGTGGACTGAGAGCATACGAGATACAGACAGGGAACATACTTCGGCTTTTGATCCTTGCCTGAATCCACATCCATTGGATCTCCTTGATCTTCAACATCATCCAGCACGTGGGTGACAATGGCAATAGCGTTTGACATCAGATCCAAGTCTTTGCGTGCTTGAGCCACTCCGCCAAGAGCAGTAAGCGCATGGGGGCGATATGCAGGGTTATTCCGCTTCGCTTCTCTGATAGTGATAGTCTAGAAGGGAACAATTTCACCGGCAGTCAGAGAGCGGCCCATCGAAGTTTCAAATGTTTCGGAGGAAAAGGCCTACCTTCATTGTTTCTCCAAGCGTTGGCTTCTCTTGCCATAATTTCTTCGCCTGGCCCGAGAACTTCACAAACGCTTCTAACACAACTTCTTTGCCCTCCCACGTTTTCCCGGCCACAGCTCTCTCCAGCACAGGCCAAACATACTCGCTTGTCGAGAGATCAATTTCCGAGTCCAGCGACATGATGGCCTTTGCAAGCCCCAAAGCTGCCGTATGCTTAATGGCCCACCGGGCCGATTCTAAATTGCTGGACACCAAGTCGGTAATTTCCTTGATGTAGAGAGACACCGTGCGGTTGCCTCCGACATTATCCTGCCACGTCTTCTCGAACACCTCTCTGACGTGCTCATCCAAGTCACATTTGGACACAAATATGAATGGCAGTGCAGCCGTAGCGAAGGCCATAAACCGGTCATTAGACAACTTCGAAGCAGCTTGTAAAATCTCGGCTGAAATGGCCCGCTGATTAGAGTCTTCGGCGGTCATGTATAGTTCTTTGGCATGTTCGATTGTCTTAAGCACTCGATTATCCGAGGCGAGACGCAGGAGATAGCCAATAGATGTACAGTAGGATGCACTGACGGTGTCATTGCGATCCACCACGAATTTGCCGAGGAGCTGTATGAAACGATCTGCATAGGGACGGAAGAGCATGGACCGCATGCTTAAAAGGACCAAAACCCGGCTACAGCCAACCTTAGATGGAAGCCCAACGGCCGAGCGTAACACACCTTCAAGCCTCGTGGCAAACTCTTTCATACTCTCTTCATCCAGCATGTCTATGAGGTACCTTTCAATCACTTCCATCATGGGAGATGTTCGAATGCTGGACAATCTCATTTTGTCGATATCTTGGCCTGTCAGACCATACTTATCGGCGTTTAGATGAACGTAGTTGACTGCTTGAGGCTCCAGTGAACTCAAAGAATTCAGAAACTGTTCCATCATGTGGGGTATGAACGGCCGCAATGGTCCGCCTGGGCTTTTTCGGATCATTTGAATCAGGGCTCCGATGGCAAATCCTTGGACCTCCTCAACACCGGATTCCATGCCCTTATCACTCAATAGGAATGGGATAGCGCTTCGTAGCATGGTTTCAGCTCGCTTGGTATCAGTGTTGCTTGTCTCCAATGTGCGGATAATCGCATTGGTAATCGTCTGGCAAAGCTTCAATGCTGAAGCTCGAACGGTCTCCTTAATATCATCTAAAAGCTTGAAGGCCTTGGTAAAGATTTCATCCATGTACTGCGCGTACTTTTCGGGCTGACGGCCCTGGATTAGATCGGCGATTGCAGTACAACTTGCCTGCCGAACCCTCCATTCCCGACCCGCCAAGAGGCTCCTCAACAGATCATTCATGATCTCATCAAAATGGGTCTCAATAACTTCCATCGGGTCCTTGACCAAGGCCTTCCAGATGGTATTCATGGACCGCTGAACATTGGGGTTAGGGTCGAAACGGTAGCGAAATAGCTTAGGATAAATCTTAGGGTTCTTCGCCAGGTAACCGTTGACGCTCGAGTCAGAAAAGATACTGCTGATGCCCATTTTGCTGAAGGCCGCACGACTCGACCAGAGGGCATTATTCGAAGCTAAGGACATGAAGCGATATACAAGGGTTGGGTCACCGGCTTCGGATGCGAGGTTCATGATGTCTTTGTAGGTATTGACCGAGGAACCACCACCAGTAGGGAGAGCCCCGGGTTCGAACAGCTCTGTATTTTGGCTGACCCTGCCACCCGCGAGTGTTGAATTGTTCTCGGTGAAGGAGTTGACCAGGTCACGCACTAAATCGTCTTTCAGGCTTTGGTCGCCCATGCCATAAACGAGGCTTAACCCCTGTGCACCAGTTTCCTGTACCACCTCGTCTCGGTCAACGAGCAGGCTGCTAAATGAGCTTTGGCATTGACGCAGACGATCTTGCATGAGGGATAGATGACCGCAGTTTTTGACCAGACTCAATAACCAAATAGCAGATGCCCTTTTAAGCGACGGTTTTGGTGCGCCACATTTGGCAATAATTGTGTCAGCCACATCCGCAAGCACTTGTTCCGGCACATATGAGTCTGGCGACTCTGAGTCTACATCGAATTCCAGAACCAATGATTTGGAGTTCCAACCAGCCGCAGCATTGCTTAGCGCTTCACCGACTGTGAAATGTATCTCAGGGCTGCGGATTTCATGTAGACCATAGAGGGCTTCCGTTAGGGTACTGAAATGTGAATCACCAGGGTCCTCCTTCGGAAAGATCAGAGAGAGGAGCCCCAGTGCCATTATGGCCACTTCGCTTTCGGCCTTTGCATCTCGTACGAGAACGTCTCTGATGGCTTTCCATTCCATATCAGAAAGAATAGAAGGAAACAGAATCTTGGAGAGACTGAGTTGTCCAATTGCTAGCTGGGCGGAACGTCGAAGAAGTGAGTCGCGCGCGTTTTCGATCATGTCACGGATCGTATGAACGAAATGATCCACATGGACGTTTGGCACCTTGGCTATCATATTACGGAATGCAAGTCTGCTCAGCATATATGATAGTGCTAATACTGCTCCTCGAACCCTAAGTGCACCCTCGCCAACTGCAGTTTTCCATGGCGTTATGCACTCTGAACACTCCACAACCAGTGACATGAGGTCATTATCAGGGAGGGCAGGATGAGAGGCTAGGATTCCAATTGCGCGGGCAGCCATGGCCTGGATGTCTTGGTCGTTGCTCTTCAATGGGGTTCGCAGCACTAGTGTCTGCGGGACCACCGCCTCCACTATGTCGTTCGAGGCTAAAGAGCATATACTGACGAAATACTTTCCACATTGCTGCAGTCCCTCCCGGCTCTCACGGGTAAGGCCGGCCAAAGCGCTGTTCAAAAACAGAACAACCCCTTCTTTGTTGATAGCCCGAAGATAATGTCTAAGAGAGGACCTTGCGTGTTCGTCGGATGTAAGCATCACGTCAAGTTTAGTGTCCCAGTCTTGGTCGACCTCTATGGTGGAATTAGAAGCAGAGAGTGCCTCCCAGAGCAGTATGTTCCTGATGAACGCTATAATGGAAGCAAACGCGTGCTTATAGGGACCCGATACAATTTCCGATGCAGAAAAACCAGATACTCCATTTGAGGCTGCCGACCCAAGTATGAAGCGAGTAAGTTCTGAAAACTTTGGGAAGTCATACCACATAGAATCTTTTCTGGCTATGGCCGAGTGGCTATCGTTTGAAGGACTCAAAAGTCGGTTCCAGAATGGATGTAGACCTTTCTTGCCTTCCTCCATAACTTCCTGTTTGTTTTCTGACCCGCGCGCGATCGCCATGAGATCTATCCAGCGGGCGACAACATCGTGGTATGGCAAGAATCTGTTGGCAAAACGTACAGCAGCGTACTGAGGACCGCGAACGACAGCGAACCCGCTAGCTGGATCTTCTCCTCCAGGGTAGTTATTCATCTGCCGAATCAGAAAAGGCCGCAGTTGGTCTTGGAAGTCACTGTCCCAGCTATCTATTGAAGAGTTGAGTATGCTTCCCAAGGCTTGTTCAATGCTCACAAATATCTGGGAGCTGGAATCATCGGAGCTCAAGGAAGCAAACAGCCATTGAATGAGATCAAAGCCAGAGAGACCTTCCTGCCCATTGTACAATTTAAAATTGGTTTTGGGAACCAAAATACCGATGCTTTCGTACGCAAGACCCCGTAGACTCAGATCTGTACTTGGAAGTCTTTGCCCGCTGGCCGCTGGACTCGGCCATCCTTGAGACTGTATGAAATCTCTCAAGCCTGCTATGAGCTTGGGTGCCACTTCATCCAGGTCAGATGGAGAACCCATTTTAACAACCCACGTAGTGAAGTTGAATATTTGTGTTCTCAACTTCGAGGCCAACAGTCCTTGTGATGACCTTGCAGCATCTGATAGAAGGCCTTCTTCAATCACCCGCATAACACTCACTCTATCCTTTGTCGCTCTGATCGATTTTCCAAGGAAAATCAGGATTCTGGTCTGCAAAGCAGGTCGCGCCGGAGGTGCGCCATCAGGCGTCCCGGCTCCAAAATACAAGCCATAAAGTTGTTGCACAACCTCTGCCGCCTCCATGTCCGGAATAAATCTTTTCAGAGTTTCTTCGCCAAGATCGGAGAGACGGGAGTTTGCATCTGCAGACGCTATGAGAGCAGGTAAGAATCGCTCTGTGTCGCTGAAAGCTCCACTAGCCAAGAATCTTAGAGCATTGACTTTGGTTTCTGTCAGATTCAGACCACCTTCTGCAGAAGGATTCCATGTTTCTGATATCGAGGCGTCCTTGTTCAAAAATGTATAATCTGCAGGAGACAACCCGGGACAAGTCGGCGAGCTCTTATCTGCGGGAGCAAGGAGCAGCAATTTCTCAAACCATTTCGATAGAAATTGCGTATCTTGGCCGGACAGACCTAGTCGAGTCTTGAGCTGTAAATCATCATCGCTGCCCTTTGGCGGTAGCTTAAGCAAGGGCAGAAGCCGCAGGACCAGGTTAAATACCACGGCGGCTTGATTGACAGATGTCCCGATCTCAGAAATTCCCTGGAGCAAGGGAAGCAGGATTTCGACTCTTGCATCTGAGCCCAGACGATCAATACCTTGTTGAAGGTAAATCAAGTCGAAATGCCGGATGAGCTGGGACTTTTGCTCTTTGAACTGCTTCAGCAAAGCCGTGACCGGCAGTTTGATAGACGGTGCTTGGACTCTAGTGTTGACATGCTGGCAAACTGCAATCACTTTATTGCGAACAGCAAGACTTTCAGATCCCAGCTTCAATAAGAGGGGAGGTAGGTATGTATTAAGCAGGGTTTCCAGTTTGGCATCGGTATCCGCCAGCGCAACCCGGAGCTCAACCTTGGATATCAAGCTCAACTCGCGAGCTTCGGAGCTTGCTGGCGTAGTGTCTGTAGCCATGAAAATTGAGGTTATGTCTAAAGAAGAGAAAGATCACCACATTGATGTATTTTTGGTTCTGCAGTAGGTCTATAAAGCTTCCTCAGGGGTATGATGGGGGGTAATGAGTAAAAGAGGTTCTTGGGTCTGAGCTCAAGGCAGGCGATCCAACGTCACCCCCGCCAACCCGAGGCCACGATAACATCCCGATTGGGAAGACAGTATCCACATTAGTCATCATCCGGGGCTCAGGTACCGCGTGTAACGGAGATGTACGATGGTATCTATGCCTAAGGTGTCTCGGGACATTGCCTAATGTGGAGCACATCTAACTAACCTATATCGGAGGATGTAATGACGAAGGTAAGCCAAACATTACATTTTATGGAATAGAGGTAGATAAGCAAAGTTTAAATGACATGAGCCACACTAAGTGATTCGTATAATACAGTCATCATCTTTCGCTGAAGGTCAAGCGTGGGCAATAGCCGCCCTTCTCTGTTCAGCTGCCTCACCCCTCAAGAACCTTGCAACTTCACCTCCGGCGTTGGCCAGATGACCATTTGTGGGTTTGTTCTGGCTCGAATTACCAAAAAGACACTGCCATAGATCATCTTTCTTCACCATTTCACCTCCTGATGCCCCGCCGGCCATTAACTTGGACAGTGCTGCATCTTGCATCTCTAAAGAGTTAGCCGAATCAATGGCAGTTTCGGTGAGATTGGGTATTGATGTTCCATTGTCCGAGGTACTAGCGAGCTGTTTTTCCTGTTTTTTCTCCTTCTGCACTATGTGGGCTAAGCGACGCGACACCGAGAGGTCATAGATTGACTGCTCGACGGTGTCGGAAACCAGATACATCCAAACAGTGGTTGGCCGATGTTGGCCAATGCGGTGTACGCGAGCGATAGCCTGAAGCTCGATTGCAGTGTTGATCAGAGGCTCACAAAGGAAGACATGGGTGGCATTTACTAAATTGAGACCGGAGGAATGTGCTTTGGCGTGTAAGAGGAAGCATTCAACCTGAGTAACGATGAGAAGTTAGACACTGATTGCCAAACCTGATTGGCAGGATATTATACTTACTGCAGGGTCACTTTTGAAGGTTTGGATGCCATCCTTGGCGTCAACGCTGCTGAAACCAATCTTGAACCGGGAAAGCGCATTGGCGAGGATTTCAAGAAAGTTTTTGTACTGAGAAAATACAACCGACTTGGCCCCAGGATCATGCTCCCGAAGCCATAAGATGTGCCGTGCCAAAGTATCAATCTTTGTGCCATAGGAGCTATCCAGGTCAATGTTTTTGATTTCTTTCAATGTGCTCGAGCTTATATCGGCATATATAGAGTTTTTCGAAGGACGTTCGAACTCTAGTTTAGTTGGCGCTTTCTCCTCCTGCACGACAAACTCTTGCGGCTTATACGTGATCTGGTGGAAGTCGTTTGCTTTCAAGCGTTTTTTGCACGTAGGGCAAGTTCGATGCTGATGCCACCACATTCGCAAGCAGTCCTTGCAATATTTATGACCGCAAACAGTCAGAACACCTGCATTAGGTTAGCACCGCCGCCACTTGAAGGCTCTAACTTGGATTTGTGCTGCTGATACTGACCGACTTCGAACCCAGACTGGCAGATGACACATATTCTTGATGTCTCGTCCGAGCCAGACTCATCTCGCAGATGGATTAGGTACCGACGTTTTGCTCGCAAAGAAGAGATTTTCTCGTCAATTTCACTCTCCTTTTTGAGCTTCGAAGTGAAGAGTGTCACATCCAACGGCTGACCAACACTGTTTTCATCATATGGGGCAACAGTGTCAGATATCTGCTGCAGTTGACGATAATATTCAAGCCGATTGTTCATCGTATCTCGGAACATCTCAACCTCCCTCTCCAAGCTGGAAGCAGCCTTGGACTGTTCAGCTGCCAGTTGGCTTGCATGTCTTAGCACAAGACTGACATTCTCGAGCTCTGCACGCGCTCGAGAACTTCCTTCATTCGCTTGCCATTCAAGCGCGGTGGTCAGGCTGCGAAGCTCACTGATAATGCCTCGAAGGGACCCGAGCTGCGGATCAGGCTTCAGATTACTGCGTAGGTTCATCACTTCCAAGAATAGGGTTGGAGAAGGCCCTTCGCCCTTTTGTGCTTGGATAATTCCTTGCTTAACTTCATGGGCAATGAGAACGTTCTTTTGTCCAGTTAAGCAATCATGACGGTCGGCGAACATTGCGCGCAAGGCTTCCATGTAAACGTACATTTCATCCTGGTGCTTAGTGGATTTTTCATACTCGTCACCTTCGAGCTCCGACTCATCCTCTTGGTCGATGAGTGACTGGGAGGAGAACTTTATCATAGTTTGACGCCAGTTATCGTACTGTGCAGCATGCTGATTCATGGCTTCACAAAAGTCTTCGAATTTCTCGATCACGCGCCGACCTTCTAGCCCTGTGCTATATACCTGGGGCTTCATCTTGGGAATGTTCACGAATTCCTTCTTGTGCGACCTTTCCCTTATCAATTTCATGTAATGGCCGACCTTTCGGGATATATCAACCAGCATCTCCTTCCGGATGGCTTTCGCTGTGGTATACGCCTCCTCTTCCTGTTTCTCGAGGAGTTTGAATTGTTCAGAGTCCTGTTCAGTGAGCTTCGGATCTGACTTGATCTGGTAATACGCGTTCCCCATAAAGAACACACAGATGTGTTGGACCTCGAGAGCTAAGCGCAGTCTCTGACGATATGTACCAATGCGAGTGTTCTTTTCGGTTTCTTCCGCCTCGTTATCACTTAATGAGTCTACTGACACAAAATCTTGGTTATCGTCTGCGGATGTGACTCGACTCTTCATACGTTCTGTTTGCAACCGGTCCCGGCATTCTTTAACGATTGCACTTGCTCGTTCCAGGCACTCCTTCCACAGTTGGAGTGCTTCATGCTTGCGCATTGCATTCTCCAGCAACTGCCCCCGCCGAAGCTGAGACAGGAGCAAAGTGCGCTCTTCTGCATGTATGAGCACGTCATTCTGGTCGATCATGACCTCGAGCACCTCATTCACCGACCGTAAGGGACCGTTGTATCCAACGCCCAAAGTCCGGCGACCGGTGCCTGCAGGATGAAGGCAGGTTTGACGGAGCCTGACTAGCCAACTTCGCATCTTCTCAACCACTGACGGGTCATTAGGATTCCATTCATCAGTTGTCGGTGCGCCTGATAAATCAAGGCCACAATCTTCACACATCTGCTCGTACAGCTGGCCATACTGTTGCTCTTCCACTGCAGTGAAAGGGATTGTTATAACGACCCTCTTCTGTGGCGGCAAACGAAGCTCATCGCGAACATGATCTTTGCTATGACGAAGGGCAATTGTGTGAACTATGTGTGCTAAGATAGATCGGAAAGACACGCATAGCCTATTCCAGATGAAGCCACAATAGGGTTCGTAATGAAGAAAGAGCAGCAGACCCAGAAGATCTGTGATATCTTTACGAAGAGGCGTTCCAGTTACCGCCCAAGCCAGTTGACGTGGAATCAGACGAGCAACTCTCGCTGCATTGCTGACACCGCTCTCAATCATCTGTGCTTCATCTAGGCAGACCCGCCACCAGGATATCTGAACAAGCGGCGTTTTTCTTGCCTCGAAACGCTTCTCATGGCGCAGGTTTCGCTTTGGAGCATCACCAGAATAGTGGACCTCCCGAGCAAGAACGTTGTAGGTAGTCAGCACAACATCATGATCCGATATTAGCTCGACCAGTTCATTATCTGCGAGTTTCGGATGACGCTGAATCCCTTCATAGTGATATACACTCAGCCCTGGAGCATGCAATTCAATCTCTTGCCGCCACTGCTCAAGGATCGCCGGGGGTGTTATGATCAAAGTCGCTCTTGATGGCTTCAAGCCGTCGGCGCGTTCATGCTGGCCTGTATCCTCCGAGAACGTGAAGCGTCGATGGAGGCAAATCAAGGTGATCATTTCGACCGTCTTACCCAAACCCATCTCCTCGGCTAGCACGCCCCCATTAAGGACGTTCTCGGCATCATACCAGCTTGTGATATTAGAAGTAACGACCATAAACAACTGGCTGGCGAAACACTCTTTACCATCCGCATCAGTAAACCTAATAAAGGACAGTGGCAGGTCACTGGTAGACTCCCGCTTTAAAGGAGCAATTCTCCCGTCGGGTTGAAGTTCCACGCCTTCCCTTTGCAATAACCATCTGACTGCCCTTCTTTGAAAGGGGAAAAGCTGACACTCTAACAAGTCACACTTTATATCTGCTGATGAAGCAGGATTGTCTGGTGGGACATGTACATTTTCATAGAAGTCACGTGGTGACCAACCTGTTGCACCCATATCCCTACGGTGCTTTTGCCGAAGATTTTCGAATACTGTGTCATCATCATCCCGCAAGATGTACCTCGAGAAGACTTTTGCTGGACCAGTCGGCATCTTATTGATATCTGGGACATCAAGGGAGTCCCTCCACATGATGACCGTCTCCAAGCTGAACGTCTTCCCATCAGACAGACAGTGAAGAGTAGATTGATAACAAATTGAAGGCACATTCTTTTGAAAGTGGTCGGCGCAAGCAAGGCTTGAGGCGAGAGACAGATGATTACCCAATATAACGAGCTCCGAATCAGAGCTTTCAATAGTGAAAACTGTTTCACGCCCAAAAGCCGACACTAGTGCCAGGCTGAGACAGCTATGCAGCCCTTCATTCTGAACAGTGGCAGACTGGGTCGGAGCAACCCTATTTACATCGAGGATGACAGGTACAGTATCCAGCGGCTCGGTAGCACCATCCTTGTCATCTCGATCATGAGTTGCAGAATCAAAGTTCTATCAAGCATCAGCAGGTTGGTCTAAAGAGACTCGGGAGAGGCCGGCTCCTGTCACACAGGGAGGATACATACCAAGCGCAGGTTGAAACGCGCCAGTGGTATATAACCTATTGGTACCCGTGAGTCCGATAACCCATTGAACTGTCTAAGGCTCCGAGTTGCCGAAGCCAGCTTGCGACGTTTACTCGGATGCTCATGGGTCACTGGCTGCTCGGGCCTGACGAAGGCAGTGGCCAATGATTCCGGAACATTGCCTGGAGCGTGAAGATTAGTAGAGAATATTAAGACATGCCACCCTAAAAGATGTCAAGGAGTTGTACCAGGATAAGAAATTTCTGCATTCAGTACAGTCATGCCGCCCCCTCTTGTCTCTGACGCCTCAGCTTGCCACCAAATGAGTGTTGAGTCGAGTAATACTCTCTCACTGTTGCTCCGATACGGCGATCTGATAAGAAGATCTCACGTGCTGATAGGGCTGGGTTATGTTAAGTCCGGAATTTTTCCGTTCTAATCATTGGCTTAGTCAACCATGGCACAGTCATGGCCGGATCTGTGCTTCCAACAATAACTACATATAGATAGATAACGCAGGAGGCCATGGAAACATGCTCTGCAGTGACATAAAAATTGGAGGATCCGCTTATGTTGTTTGGGTTTCATCTACTTTGATCATATTTGGGTCTCATACATGTTTGCACCATGATCTCGGGCACCGCATGCCTCCTAGCTGTCAGTGTCTGATTTCTGCTCTGGACTCGTCCTGTTGCTGGAATTACAGCGTTTCGCAACTGAGATGGGTTATCGTTATTCACTTATGATAGGATCCCATGGGCCATTTTTCTGTTTCTCTTGTTGCTGTACAAACCGTTTAGAACTGGCGTCAGGCCTTATTTCATAATACAATTTTCTCTATTCTAACTATCACTGCTTTACAGATTAGTCCTTTCGTTCCGAAGGGCCTGCTTACCACCTCTAATTCAGGGATCAGGGTCTACAACTTAAATTCCGCATGCGGCATCATTAGCTGGACTCCGTGTCAGTAATCTTCTCGCGGACCTACTGACACTGTCACTTCCTCATCTTGTGCTTTTGACTATAGTGGTTTTTCTTTTAGGTACAGCGCCTACTGTTTTCGTAACCAAGGAAGTGCTATGAGTTGAATGGACCAGATGACGGAAACGATCGACCAAGGTAAAGGCACAATAGCAATATGTAAGACGGTTTTTCGCTGTCCTATTCATAGAGAACGCCAAATCCTGTTGGCTAGTAGATAATATTTAGCTGATATGACCGTTCCGGACCCTGAATGCGATTATGGCCCTCGTGTCTTCCAAATCATCCCCTAGAGCTGGAAAAGCTCCCTCAACTGTCTCATGGTGTCATCAGGGTCCTCAACGGAGTGACCGATCGTCCTAGGGTCACTGTAGATCTCGTAGTCGTTACCACCTGGGAATGTCTTGTCACCGAAGAAGTGGATCGTCTTATAATCGATACCCGTAATATCTTTCTCGGCTTCGACATGTTGTAGGCAGTAAGTCTTGTCCCAGCCGGTCGGGAAAACGTCAAACGAGATTTCACCACCAATGGAGTAGCTGTTCAGAACTGTTAATAACTGTAATGACCATACGCAGTCACTGAAGGCCTGGTGATCCTATTACATACCTCAAACCATAGTCAGGGAACTCCTTCTTGAGCGCATCTACAAGGTCGCGGCGGATGTTGTGAATCTTGTCATACCTGCTCATAAGTTTAGTCAAGAGGTCCTGTATATGTGGGCACCGAGCTACCGCTCGTATACATACGCTTCAAACTCCTTCCGTTCCTCGGTGCTAGCATTTCTGCCAATCGGGCTGACGTTGATCATGCCATTGCGGAATTCGACGAAGGTGCCGCGCTTCTTAGGAAGCTCCAAGTTGGCGATGTACTTGAGCAAGAAGTTGACCAACTTCTGATATTTTTCCTCTCCCAGCCATTGGATGAAGCTGTTGCTTTGAAGAGGCTTGCCCAGGCGGAAAGCGGTCAAACCGTTCTCGGCGAAGCAGAAATCGAATAGGGTTGTGACGTCCGTGGTGTTTCTACCGAGCTGTTCTTGCTGCTTGGGAAGATTCGAGCCACCGACCTGACAATGTGAGACTGCGCGCTGACCCTAAGAGAAATGAAGACAACTAACGAATCCGATCGCGCACTTGTGACGCAGCTGAGAGAGAAGCGTGAGCATCTCCGGGGTGACATTCTATAATCGGTGTAAAAAAGAAACAGATTAGTCTTTCAAAATACTAAGTGAATAGACAGAGCAATTCCAAGGAGTTGATCATTTCATTCTTGCGAACTTACAGCTCGGGCAGGCGTTAACGTCTTGTCGACATCAAAGAGACAGATTGTGCCCTTGAGGGGGCGGTCCTGCAGGGCAGGATAAATGCCGGCTGCTTCAGTGGCCATAATGGATATAGATTTGGAAGAGAGTTGAGGAATAAGGTAAGTGAGAGAGTCTCTGAAGCCAAAGGCGCAATTGACTGAGGGGCAATTGGACTATGTATCTTTTCAGGGGCGGACGTTGTGACAGCCGCATGCGGTGAGCTGGAGGGACAAGCGGGGGTTCCAGACAAACATTCTTACAGCTTAACCGTATCGGGCGGCTTCCAGACAGCTAGGCAGTGAGGCACCAAGGCCAGGCCCAAGGCGGTCAATCTCCAATTTCTCCATACGGATGATCCACGTGGGGCTTGCTTCGCTTATCGATAAGTGTGATAAGCCATACGGTGGTTGCTGAGAAAATCGCAGAAAAAGGCGTAAATAGTACTACTCCGTACATCTATTGCCGTTGCCATTGTGGCTGTTCCTCTTTCGTCTGTAGTCAATATATTTCTGATTCCGAGCGTACAGATACTGATAGTGTATTCAAGTTCCATTAAGACTAGCCACAGGCCAATAAAACTCTTGTATATGAGGCAGACAACAACAACGCCAGACCAACTCAAACTCCGATCCATCGCGTGAAACGTCAACGGCCCATGGTCGTCTGAAAGACCTTGGCTGCTAATTCACTCAAAAGCCTTGCTCGATCTGTTTGAGGAAGCTGGAGGAAGACATCGTAAACGCTCTTTCCTTTGGCATCTCGCACTGCACCAAGACGATTGCCAGCGACTGCGCCAGCCAATGCTCCTGGAGCATTAGCTACGATAAAACCGAGAGCACCACCACTAATCCCACCTACAACGGACCAGAACCGAGATGTCGGGTGTGAACGAGTCTGACCGTCAGCATCTGTGCCTTCGCTGGCAAGGCCCTCTTCACGCAGCATTTCTTCAAACACCGACCCGAATTGCTCATTTGCACGTTGCTCACTATCAGCAGTGCCAGTGCCAGTGCCAAAGCCGAAAGCGGACCAGGGAAACCCTCCTGCACCTCCACGGGGCACTTCTTCTTCTTCCTCCTCGACACCGCCTGCCATCCTCATCGCATCATACTCCCGTCGGCGTGATACATCCGACAACGTGTAATAAGCATCGCTAATCTCCTGAAACTTGCGTGTCCGAGCCGCCCTCTCTGGCGAGTCGACAGGGACTCTGTCTGGATGAGACTTCAGAGATTCCCTACATAGTTCAGAACAGAGCATGGTCGCAGCATGATGGGCATTGACTCACCTTTTGTATGCATTGCGAATTTCTTGTTGTGTCGCTCTGGGAGACACTCCCAGTACCTTGTCTACATTGGACATTGATTAGTTCTCTTTCCATACAGTATGTAGAAGTTGGCATTTCGTACAATAATCGCGTTGTTCTAATCCACAGTCAGTTCATATGTCAAAGCCATGAAACACGTTCGTGCACGCTTACTAGGCATGTCTAAATGTCTTTATGTTAGAAGATGTGCCGTGCTCCAAACTCAGATGGTGAAGAGCCAGATGAGTGTAGCTTCATTCGTGTCCACTCTTCCTGAGAGGTCATGACGGCGGGGGAAAGATGACGTCGACGAGGCATTTATGCCTCAGGCATCAGGAAGCACGGAACGAAGGTTCGGCCTTTTCCAGCGACTCGGTTCTGACTAAACAGCAGAGACGGGAAGCCCCTGAGGGCAGCACCAATCATGGGGATGGCGCCAAACTTAGGACGCCCGGAACCACTGTCACCAGCCACTCGTAGAGAGCGCTGTACGTACGCTGCAGATGCTAGCCACTGCTAGGAACACACTAAACAGTAGGCACAGTTCAGTGGTTAGTGATGGTTTTCAGCTTTGCCTCCTGCACAGACGGGGGAGTCTCACCTAATCCCCTCCCCCCTTCATTTCATTTAACTTCCCTCACACGGCTCGCCATGCTACTTTAACCCTCTCAATTGCACACCTTTAAGGAGACTCAAAGTTGTCTATGATAGATTAGACTTGCAGTCACAATCAATTGACAGCAGTGTGGACAACCCCAGCTTGTGACTTGTCCAACATCCGCACCGCGACTCAGCTGTGGAGCTGGCCAAAACGCCTGGACCTCAAATTGTGTGCATTTGCAGCACGCTACGACTCCGCAATAGCGCGATTGCTTTTTACAGGTTTCACCAGCACACAATACATCCAGAGGGGTCATACTTTCGTGCTTCCAGCCATCTTTATCAAATAAATCGCTTGGGAAAGTACTGTGTCAGCATTGGCCGAGATTCCAAATTTGACCCTGCCAATAAGTCGTTCAAGGCACCCATAATCAGGAACACCGATTCAAGATGGGCTGGTTTGATGGAAAATCTTCATCCTCGTCTTCCCACCACTCTCATTCCCGCCGACGTTCTTCCCCCTCACGACGTTCCACTTATTCAACTCATCATCCTCGTCACTCTGCTCCCTCGATATTCAGTCTGAACGGCGGTGGTAGTCGTGTCGGACGCACCAGCCCGTCCGTGCTCTCTTCGTCCTCATCGCGGCGCGCACGGCCCCGAACAGGCTTCGTACAGAAGGTGGTTCGCGCCATCAAACGCTTGCTCCGTGACATTTACGACTATGCGCGTCGGAACCCGGTGAAGGTTCTCATGCTGGTTGTCATACCGCTCCTCACGAGTGGTGTCCTGCAGAAATTGCTCGCCATGATCGGAATCCGACTGCCAAAGGGGCTTTTTGGCGGGAACTCATCGAAGCCCAGTGGCAACAGCATGTCAGACAATATCAAGGGCCTCATGAACATTGCGAAAATGCTGATGTAACTACTGAGGCATTGCTTTGACCTCTGTTTCCAGCGCTTCTGCACTTTGATGTATGAATGGGAACATCAGCGAGGATTAGTCAGAAAAGATAGACACGACACGATCATGATACGACAATGACGATACGACGCAAACTTGACTTGATGCTTCTTGGTTACAATGTCCGTTGGCGGTTGTGGGTAAATCCAAAGAGCCATGTTCCCGATATGTTTTTGATATTTCTCGTTTACGGTGTTATGCAAATGTTCAAGTATTTAGACACGATTCCAATGAAACGTCCCCACGGCCTTCTGGCCTTCAAAAATATTTTTTTAGACACCAAACACTATTTGTACACATGCAATGGCAAGAATTGTTCGTAAGCTTTTTGAGGGGAAAAGCATCGAACCACAGAGAATACCGCTTACCAAGTAAGCGGGTTTCGCTATCTATGTCGGATTCTTTACGATCTCTGAGACCGCTTTCCCCGCCTCCTTGCCTTGGAAGGTCTCGCAGAGCTGGCGGTGCCTTCAGTCGACTCCTCCACGACTTCGGAAAGCTCCTCCTCTGACTCATCACCGCTATCCACGGCATTTGAAGTGAGCAACCTGCCAACCGTCTTAGAGTAAACCCAGCCCGGCAAGCGGAAGACCATCGTGTCACGAATTGTCGGACGCTGAATCTCATCGACGTCGAGCAAGAATTCCTGACGCTCGCCATCTTCTGTTTCCTCCTCCAGGAACACATTTCCAAGAGAGTCGACAATCAGTACCTTCCCATTCTCAGCAATCACCTTCTTCCGCTCCCCAGTGGGCTCCGTCTGAGGCTCGGAAGTGGGCGTGGCCGTTCCAGAGTTCCGAGATGTCGCCCGGCCACCTTTCTTGCCCTCCTTGCGGTTCTCCCTGTCCATCATGCGCTTTTGGCGACGGTTCATAGGCATAGCACTCTGTTCGGGCTCCGGAGCCGGAGCCGGAGTTGGGGC
This sequence comes from Aspergillus costaricaensis CBS 115574, assembly GCF_003184835.1. Classification (NCBI taxonomy): domain Eukaryota; kingdom Fungi; phylum Ascomycota; class Eurotiomycetes; order Eurotiales; family Aspergillaceae; genus Aspergillus; species Aspergillus costaricensis. Next base: position 92,660 of record NW_020291860.1, read on the forward strand.
AGGAGCTGAGGCACCATCAAGACCGGGGATACCCCGGACACCAGACTCATCACCCCAGGCAGCTCTTCTCGCCTGACGGATGTAACGATCGACGAATTCCCGCTGGCGCTTCCAGCCCAGCACCAAAGCAGCGTAGTGCGCACCACCACCAAAGACCAGAAACAAGCCAATAAGCACGGATCCCAGACCAGGACGGAATCGCGAATAGTAGTAACCAGTTCCCTTCCACTTGGGGAAACCATTCTTCAGGAAATGGTCGTAGCGCTCGCGACCCGGGCCACGGAGGATATTGGCGACGGTGTTGAGGCGAGCGGAGCGCTCATGAGCCTCCTTCACGGCCGCGGCGATTTCGCGCTTCGAAGGACCATTGTTGACATGGACACCGGACTTGGAGGACTTGGAGCGAGACTTGTCCTTGGAGCTGTTGGCGATGAAGGACCGCTTGACTTTATCGGGATGCAGAAGTCGGGACTTCTGACGGTAGGCCTTGCTCAATTCATCTTGGTTGGCGTTGGGTTTGGCGCCGAGAAAATCTGTCCGTTTGGAAAATGGTCAGTGGCGGGGGACTTTGGAGGTGGAAGGGGAATTTGTTTGCTCAGGGGAAACGTACCGTAGAATGTCACATTGGGACCTTCTGCAGCGGCGAGTTCGTCATTGATACGGAAGATTTCATAATCTGGAGAGTCGCAGAGTTTTAGTATGTGGGAATAGAAAGGTTTGCGGGATAACAGAAAGGAAAAAAGAGCAGCAACTGACCTTCTTTAGTCCAAGCCGCGGCCAGAACAATCAGGGCTACAAACGCAAACAGACGAAGTGCGATAGACCTCATCGTGGAAGAAGGGAGCGGTCAAGCCGCTGGACCCAAAGCGAATGAGAAGAGAACGAATGAAACAGAATGAGCAGTGGAGAACAATTGATGCGCCAAACAAAAGACTACATGCAACTCATGTTCATGATTCAACAAGTGGTGAAGTACTTTGTAACTTGTTCTTCCTCCAAAAACGAGATAGGTGGAATCCTCAGGCGACGATACCGCCAAAGCAATGATCTGTCATCAGGCAGGAACGGCGTTACGCTTACGTGACGAGAGAGCTAGGCCTAGAATGGGCAAATCCGGGTTCACCGCCCAGATCGGTATGGAACGCCTGAAACGGAATTACGGTACGGGTCCAGTGGAGTCTGCAGCTGCACGACGTGGTCCAATAAAGGATCCAAGGCCAGGTGAGGAGAAATCGAAAAGAGATAGGTAGATGGAAATGTGATTGATACCTAATGTTTGCAGAAGTGGCTATTCCAACTCACAGGCTGGCTGGCAGTAGAGAGAGGGGGTGGTGGTTGGGACAGCTGGGGTTTAAATTCGAGACAAGTCCCCTCTGGCAGTAGTGTAGTGGATAGTGAGTTACTGAGTGCTCTTCTTCCTCGATTACCACCTGAAATAGGGCATATCAGGGCATGGAATTGGAAGAGCAGTGGAAGATGATTGAGGGGAAGTGATTGGGATGGCTCCTTGAGTAGTCAACCCTCAAGAGTGATCGTGTGTATCTCTCTTTCTATCGAGATCTCTTCTTCCGCATCCAGCTTCGAAGGGTCTGTCTCTCTACTCTCTCCACCCATTGCTGCCCTGCTTTCTATTCTTAGCGGGCCTCATCCACCGTTGTATCTTGATTGGATTCGAGGGTCCATGAAACCGGAGCAGCGACTGGAGCAGTGACTCAAGCGTTGGATCCAAACGTGCCTTGTTTATTTGCCTTGCCATCCATTCCTCCGATACCTTATAAGAAGCACCCGAGTCCACTTGTCTTCACAATTAACCTTCTTCGTTGCTGGGCGGTACCTCTCAAGCCTGTTACAAGGCGGATCGGTACCTGGAGGGTACTTACTTCAGTTACTTTGTCTGTGCTTCCCGCCTGGGACCGCCGGGGGAGGAATACCAACGAAAAAAAAATACCGAGACCAGTACTGGAATACGCCTAGACTAGTTCGGTGCTTCCAGGCTGCCAAAACGCCTCGTTGGTTTTGCTTTCGGGCCAGCTAAGCCGCTTCCAATCTTCCTCGACAAAAACATTCCCCGGTCTCTCTTCTCTCTCGGTCCTTCCCCCTTTTCTTTACTGCTTTTACTACACTTCATCTCCATCATCTTACCGTCTTCAGGCTTCTCACACGTATCACTATTTTCCCGATCCACTTCATCTCATTCAATTATCTTACTCCTACCTTATCTTTCGAGTTTCCTCCGAATCTCCAAAAATGCCTCTCCAGATCCCCATTGATGCGATTACCTCGCGCTTCGGCGAACGGTTCAACAGCGTTCGCTCTCAATCCCTCGGCACGCGCTTTGCCAACCTGCGTCCCATCTCCGAATTCCTGGACATCAAGCGTGTCTCCAAGCCCGCCCATTTTGGCGAGGTCCAGAGCCGTGTGAACTACAATCTGTCCTACTTCTCTAGCAATTATGCCGCCGTCTTCGTGATGCTCAGCATCTACAGCTTGCTGACCAACCCCCTGTTGCTCTTTGTCATCATCCTGGTCACCGGTGGTCTCTACGGCATCGGAAAGCTCCAGGGTCATGACCTGGAATTGGGCTTCGCCCGGTTCAACACTTCCCAGCTGTACACCGGACTGCTAATTGTCGCGGTGCCTCTGGGATTCTGGGCCTCGCCCATCTCCACTGTGCTCTGGCTGATCGGAGCCACCGGCGTGACTGTCTTCGGCCACGCCGCTTTTATGGATAAACCAATCGAGAATGCTTTTTCCGAGGAGGCGGTCTAGGTGGTCGGCCGCGAACTCCTTACGGTATGCCCCGATGGGGAAGACCACCGGGGGCACGAGTGGGGAGAGAAAACAGACGTGCAGCTCCGTGGGTGGACGGTGCGGCACGGGTCGAGGAGATTGACAGCGAGGAGGAGGAGGATGCATACGCTCGATCGGCGTATGCGAGGCAGTCGGCGGGTCGGGACGAGGGTGGAGGGCCTAGATTGCGCAGGCGGAAGATGGATTACAATGATTATGTGGACGAGATAAATTCGATTGATGGGATGGACTATGATCTGCGTGAGGACATGGACAGCACAGTGGCGTATGCGGTTCAGCTAGCCATGAAGGACAAGGAGGAACGGTTGGTGGATCAAGCCTTGGAACGGATTCGACGCGCTCAAAAGCAGGGCCAGAAGAACGTACGACTTTCGAGTCGAGAAATGGAGGCGCTGGAGCGCAAGCGCATGCAGGCAAACCGGACCCCTGATCACGACTATCGAAATACAAGTCCCCAGGTTTCCCCCGGTGGCAGCCGATCCTCGAAGCCGCCGGAGAGCCCCAGCAGCAAAAGGGGAGCGCAACGGAGGGGGTCCAATGCCTCGACAGCGAATAAGCATAGCGTGCCCTCACCGTTAGCCGAAAACAACGCTGCCTATGCGTTCTGGGCCTGGACCTCGGGGGCCTCTGGCGGGTCCCCAGCTTCTGCACGTTCGCCATCTGCCCGCACGCCTACAAGTCAAGCACCGCCTCGATCCCCTCTCCAGCCAGCTTATGCTTTCGACCGCCTGGCTTCCGTCCCTCAGATTCGCACACCGGTGGGCGTGAAGAGTCCCTCTGTGCGTTCCCTCCCTGACGATCCACAGTGGGGGCCTCCGTACCCTCCGCCGTATCCAAGAGAACCGCCACCGTACCCGACCGATCGTCGACGCCCCGAGCCAACTCCATACATGTCAGGCTATCGCAGCGTCTTTGACGATTCTGCGCGTAGCAACAGGCGAGGCGTGAATGCTATGCCGGGGGCTGCGACGGAGGGGCGTCTCAGTGCAGAGGAAGAAGAGGAGGAAGGAAATAGTTCCGATAACAGCGCCATGGTTGAGCGCCGCGTGGCCGGCAGTACGCCGACACGGGGGCCAATCGGGCGAGGCAGTCGACCCCGGAGCAGTCGATCTTGAACCCCCGAATCGTGCCCTTTCAAAACGTTGCTTTCTTTTCTATCATGGGCGGCTCATGTCGCAGCTGATTTAGCCTTGAATGTTTCTTGCGTGGATTCCCATGGTTGATTTTCTTGCGCGTATAAAACGTAATGGAGTTCGTCTAGAGCGGGTACCTGAAATGATACTATTGATAGTGATGATTTGTTGTCCAGATTATCATGATATTAGTAAATGTTAGTAATGAAACGCGTAGGGAGGTTCCCCAAGTAGTAGATCGGTGGTGGCAGTGAAGTATGTATCCCTGCTGACGAGGGAAGCGAGACGAACTCGTGATACAGTTCATGCAAGTCACCGTGGCTGGTGGCGGATCCCGAAACCTAAACGGACTGACTGACTATAAGAATTGTATCGACTGTATAAGACGATCCGAGCAGAATTGTGTCTGCCTAGACTATGAGCTAAAAGAAGTAGTAAGTAAGCAGGCAAGCAAGATGAGTGTTTGCATGAAGGAATTAACTAATTAATTGGGGCCTGAAATGCGAGGAACCGCGGACCGATGACGTCGATGAGGTCATGGGAAAATTGGCTGTGCAAAAGAATGCCAATACCAGCTTCTGCTTTGCTTCCACTCTGGATTTACTTTGCAGAGCTTCCGAACCAGCCGGCAGTCCATTGGATAGACTTTGGGATCTACTATGTACTACTACAGTACTACTACCCTTCAGCAGTGATGCCACTCTCCTGGCCGGTGGGCCCTCTTCGTCGTCACCATCTGGGCAGTTGCGTGTTAAATTAAAGACGGACTCGGTCTCTCCACCGACCCAGTCTTTTTGCTCTTCTTTTCCCTTTAGTCACTCTTTTATTCCTCTCCTCCTCCCCTCCCCTCGCTGCCAATTTCGCCCTCTTGTCGTCGGTCAAGGTGTCACCAACGCTGTCAAACGCCGCCTACCTCCCTCTTCCTGCTGACCCTCGGGATCCATTGATTGACGACAAGCCACTTCCGCCCCTTCCGGCGCCCGCGTTCCACCCGATCGCCCATCGCGACATCTTATACTACCTCGAGTCAGTTTTTCACGGCAGCTCTTCTGTTGGGCAGCACCGGTTGCTAAAGTGCGCTGGTTGTTGCGCTTGCTTGCAGAGACATTTATTACTTCATTGGTAGAGGGGAGGCAATATATAAATAATCTAGCGAGAATGTGGATTATATCATTTTGGATATTTCCGATTATCTCGGCGTGCACATGGATTGGTAGCGTCTCCCCCCTATGCAATTGCGGGTCAATTGTTCCGATAGAGACTGACAAGTCCCTTCTAGCCATGTTGATTGCGATGCTGGCCACCTGGGCCAGAGAAGGATCGCCGATATATGCCAGTATGGAGACGGGTCAGACCATTGCGTAGGTGTCACGCGACCTTGGATCTGGCATGCGATTGCGATGCTGATTGTACATCTTTCGTTCTCTTCTAGGTATATTTCCGACGTTGGAGCACAGGGTCTGAAGCCGCTGTTCATTGCGGGCAGCTGCGTCACTGTCGTTTTCCTCGATCTCTCTTTCCTGTCAGAACGCTGGTTGCGACATGCGGGTCAATTGGTCCCGAACAAGGGCAAATTCGACAAGGCCTGCGCAATCGCGTCCATTTGCTTCTCGATTGCGGGCGCCTTGGGATTGATCCTCCTTTCGATCTTTGATACTCTTCGTCATCCGAATATGCATGATGGCTTTTTGATCATGTTCTTGTTAGTATTTGATTGCGCAATCAGGAAGAACTCCTCCGAGGCTGACATATCTGCAGGGTTGGATACTTGATTAGCGCCATTCTCATTTGTTGCGAATACTGGCGTTTGGGAATCTTCTATCGCTCCCAGCACCGAGTGCTCCTGGCCAGTTTCATCATTAAGCTCTCATTCGTCATCATTGAAATTGCGCTGGCCATTGCTTTTGGTGTCCTCGGCAACAAGGGTGGTCATTACCGGAACGCAGCGGCAGTTCTGGAATGGGGTGAGTAACCTCCAGTGGATGATCCACGAAAATGTATAGATCGACTAACTGAGAACAGTGATTGCGCTTATCTTCACGTTCTACGTGCTTTCTTTCGTGATCGACCTGCTGCCCTCGGTGCGCACGCGCAAACATGTGCCGCAGGGCGAGAAGGTGTCCCGAAATGGACAGACGACAGCGGCCTATCCCGATGGCACATACGATTACGAGGAGCCCGTGACGACGGACTCGGCAGGGCCCAATGCTAATTACTACCGGGGACAGCGGATATAGTTAGGTCCCTTTGAGTAGGCTCGGTGTGAGATATGGTTTGACTATTTTGGAACGATATTTAACGATATATACCCCGTGGATAGGAGTGGTTGTATAATGGAGCTGAATTGATTGATATATTGTTAGTGTGGCTGATGTTGATGTCTCTTGGGACCTGATCTGCGATCCTTTTGCACATATTGATCTATGACGTTGACTGTATAGTACGTGCCTAATATCTGGATAATGTATGATCATTGAGATACTACCATATTGACCAGCAAAGACGTTATAATAAAGCAGACATGATTACATTATATCATCGAGTAAGACATCATCTAGACCTAAAGAAATCAAATCTACCTATACATACCCACCCCTTGAAATAAAAGATACCAAGAAAACAATGTAAGAAATAAAAAATAAATAAATAGATCAAGCCAACAACACCTCCCTAATCCTCTCAACCTGCTCCCTCCCCACCCCAACCGTCCCCAAATACCCCTGCACCCCACCATACCTCTCCTCCAAATGCGCCCGAATCGTCTCCACAAAGTGCCGCGGACACTTGGTATACTCCTCCGACAACCCCAACAACCTCACCTCCTTCATGCGCTCCTCCATCTCAATGACCAATTCACCCTCAGACCGGAGATAATCCTCCCTCATCACCTCCTCCGGTACCACATCCGCCACGAGCAGAAGCAAAAGAAGGATGATCAGACCCGTGCGATCTTTACCTTGCGTGCAGTGGATGAGAATTGGATAGGCACTACTACTATCCTCGGTCTCATTCTCATCATCGCTGCCATCTGCAGTAGAGGTATAGGTAGAGGTAGAGGACGACTTGGATGTAACAGAAGAGAATAGATCAAATAACGTCTTCATCTCCCCATAACTACTATCCAATGTATCCATGCCTAGTCCGACTAATCCACGCGGAGACATGACTTGCTGTCCGACTATTTGGACGGCTGCGGGGCGGTAGCCTGATGCTACTAGGGCTAGGACTTTGCTGTATTTTTTTTTTCCCTTTCTTAGTTTCTTCGTTTGATCTCTAGTGATTGTGATTGGGGAATAAGGATTTTTGGGAAGAGAGGGTGGGAGAGGGGGGGCGTACAAGAAATTCCACCAATCTAACCGCCACAGAAGCGTCCGCTCGAATGCTTTTCCTGTTAAGCTGACGGGGAAGCGAGTGACGGTTGGGAGATCGGGGAGGTGGATGTCTGTTGATGTTGTTGATGTTGTTGATGCTGTTGGTTCTGGTGCTGGTGCTGGTGCTGGTGCTGGTGGTGTTGATGATTGTCTTTCAGGTGACTCTGTTGATGATGGCGACTCTGTTGATGAAGCGGTAGCAGCAGCAGCTAGTTCAGCTAAACGCTTGTTGGTGGCTATTTGATGTTCGGTACTGTGTCTTTGTCAATATGAAGGAAACTAATATAGTTGAAGGGAGAATAATACCTTGATCTTAGATCCACGACCGTTGAGATATGGAATTCGTCTACGAGGCGGCGTTTGTCGCGCTCAGAGGCATCGTCTAGCTTTAAGTAATTGAGATGATGTTAGTACGTGTTTCAACCATTCCATATATCATTGATATACAGAATATGTAAAGTGGTAGGTATATATACCCTTGCACTTCGAAAGAGGATACCCTCTTTCAACACCCTATACAACGCTATCAGCATACAGCATACGATATATTGATATACAAGGATATGCATACCTCTTCCCAATCAACTGGTTAATCGTACGCCCAACGTCCCGGAAATTGATAATGTTGTCGAACGGACGACCCGGAGAATCGAGATCTACGCTCGATTGGCGGGGATGCGAAGAGGACATGATTATCTTATCTGTCTTGTTCTTCCAGGTTTAAATGTAATTGAGAGAAAAAGGAGGGGTTTATATATAGTACAAATGCAGTGTCCGTGATAATCTTGTGTGAAGATTCAACGCAGGCAGAATAAGGCCAGATAAAAAAGTGGGACAAGAAGTGGATGACTGGGAGGTCCGCTGTAATAAGTGCAGAAGTGGGAAACCCGAAAAGAGAAAGAAAAGACAAACAACCGCAAACCGGGCAGCCAATCGACCTAACGAACGGGACTAAGCATGCAGGAATCCAGCAAGATATCTTGACAATATCCAAATTGGCCCGGGCCAAGGCAGAAAAAGGTGGAGGGAAACGTGGATGCGCCGATGGGGAGCCGCGCGGCAAATGGCGGTGGAGCTTCAGCCATCAACAACACTATCTTTATGGCCCAAACTAGACTATTATCTGCTCGCTGCAGTGCCGCCCATCGTCGGGCCAGTCAGCTTCTATTCTGGCTACGATCTACAGATAGTTGATGTTTCCACCCGCTGTTGCATGCTCATCTCCCCGGTTACAAGCATTCGCATTGTCACTCGCAGACTAATTATCAGAATTGAATTCAACGTCGGTTCCATCACTGTCTGCCCCATCCCGGATCCGAGTGAACACACAGCAAACAGCAATCGCATCCAACAAACACCCATCCCTACAGAAGTACACCGCAGTAGTACCGTAACATCAGTCAGAAGACGACACATTAGTGGTATGTACCCCAATTCCCTCCGCCGTAAAAGTACACAGTACAAACACAAAAGATATTCCTACACAGTAAGATCATATCCCACCCCGCGCGCCCCCCATTCAAATAGAATAATGGACAACACAAACCATCAATTCATATCAATCACAACTTCTCCGAGAACCTTGATTCCCGCCCAGTTCCGCTGCTCGCTCGCTTTGCCCGAACGGTTGGGACAGACAGGCCTTGTTCCGCCGCGCTCGCCCGCCGTTCCTCCGTCTCCATCCCCGGAGTGGGGATGGCCTGTGAGCTTCGACGAGCAATATCATTACTGCCAATCCCTTCAGTCTTACCCTCCGACGAGCTCTTGGAAACAATCTTCTTGAACCCACTCACGAGACGACTGCGCCTATCTCCAGCGGATTCCTGACCTGCCTGGCTGACAGCTTCCTTCTCATCCTGGCCTTCGCTGACTGACATCCTTTTACTCATAACGCGAAGGTCGTTGGCCGTCACAGGATGGGATCGAAGCGCTGCTCCTCGCGAGTCGTCCTCGGCAGCTGCCTGTTCAGATTCTTCAGGGACAACAGGAGCAGCCGGTAGTTCCGGAACTTCGGGTTCCTTCTCTTCTGGATGAGCAATATCCCAAGCTCGCCCGTCCTCGTCTTCAGATTTCTGCACTGGCTCAGCTCTTGAGATCTCTCGAGCTTCCTGTGTTTCCACCCTCTCAGCTGCCTGGGGCTCCGGCAGTTGTTCCCTCTCTTCGACTGCCCGGGTCTCTGGCTGCTGCCCTGTGGCTTCAGCTACCCGGGGCTCTGGTTGCTGTTCTACCGTTTCACTTACTTGAGCCTCTGGCTGTTCTGCAGCTGGCCCTGGTTCCATTGAAGGGACCACTTCCAGAGTGTCCTTGCCTGACGTCGTAGCTTCGCCTGCTGCGGGTCCACTCGGACGACGACCGAGCCGACCCTTGAACCATGATCTCAGTTTCGACTCGGACTTTGAAATGGCCTCGCCGGGAGCAGTCTCCGTAACAGCACCTGCAGTTGTCCCCTGAGCACCCTCCGTGGACGTCTGTTGCGGCGCAGTCTCAGCGCGTGCCTCGTCTGCTGCTCCGTCAACAGCCCCAGTTAACGTATAGGTTTCGTTCTCGGAAGTGCGCTTCGACTTGCGGCTCCACAAACGGGCTTTCTCCTCTTTGTACTTGGAGTCGGTCCTCAAAGAAGCTATTGCATATGATTAGTCTTTCTCTCCAAGGTATCAATCAGCAAAACAACTCACCTCTCATGCGTCTCTCCTCTGCCCTTGTGTCGGCATCTCGCTCGCGTTGGATGGCTTCTCGTCTCTCAGCCTCTTCCTGATCAAGACGCTGCTCTATCTCCCTAGCTCGCTTCGTTTCCGCACGGTCCGTGATTTCATCAAACGTGGGTTGCAACCGGGAACGAGCGAGAGCCTCCACATCTGCCATGTCGACGTATTTCTGGGAGCTAATATTCACGCGGTCGGCGAACTGGTACTGCGTGTCCGTCTCCTGTCTCTCCTTTGCGCGAAGTAAGGCGGTTTCCTCCAGTTCCTTCTGCATGGCGGCTGGGGCGCGCCCTGTCTCTGCATAAACACGCATCTCCATGTCTTGGATGGTAGCATCGACATTTCTTCTCGCAGCCTCCATCAGGAGCGCGCGGTCCTTTTCTCTGCGCTCATCCACCGCATCGAGCTTTGTTCGCAGACTATACATCTGGCTTCTGATCTCCTTCGACCTCTCAGCGTCAACCGAAGAAGCATCACTGTCGATTGATAGCCTTCGTCTGCGGACCTGTAAGCTAGAGCGCGTTGTCTGGGGCTCGATTCCGTAGTATTCGCGGTAGATGGCCGCCTCATCCTGCATGCTGGCCAACTTCTCCGCCGCCCGCTTCTCTGCGGCATCTTGTAAGCTAAAAGCCTGTTGCAAGATCATCGGCTCTGCTCCTGTCGCTGTCCGCTGGGAGCGCATGCGACTGGGGCTGATGGGGCCCTGCTCCTTGGCCTCAACAACCGCATACATGTCACGCGCCATAGAGACTGCTGCAGCCTGCAGGATGCTCTTCCGCTTGTATTCGTCGAGCTCTGGTGCGACGGGAGGGGTAGCGGTGTAAAGCCGCGCATTGGTGTTGGCAATATGCTGGATCCTACTAGCTTCCATGGCGTTGTCGAGATCCCCAAGGATTTCGCCCGCCTCCATTCCCACGTGAGGCGCCTCTGACGGGGCGGAGTCAGCTCTCCTTCGGTTAGCATATAAAGCACCCGTTACCGCATAACGCGTCCTATCTCGGCCTGTTGTACCGGAACGTGATTCGACCGTCTGACCAGCTCCGGACGAGTCATACTTGAGGTCTGAAGGTCCAGTGGAAGAGCTGACGATCGACCGACGGTCCCTGAGAACGAAGGCTGCAGCCTTGTAGCCTTCCAGGCTTGGCACATCGGAGGCGCGCTTGTCTTCCACATGCTGTGTTGTAGCGGCACCTTTTGTCCCCCATCCTTTGGATTGGGCGTGAGCGAGAGCGGCTACTGCAGATGCATGGCTAAATCCGGGGCGGGAGCCTGTCGCCTTCAAGGCTAGGGAACAGACGGACAGTCAGTATTTGGGGGGATTGGTCATATGGTAGAGTGAATACGAATAGGTGAAACTGATACTTACTGGCTAGTTCCGTTTCAGCTGTCGAGGGCTCACGAACTGATAATTTCCGTTCTGGATGGGTTACATAGAGAGCGGCTGTCGCAGCTGTGCATGGTGTTGTGTTAGCTGTGGATTCGCGTCTCGGTATACAAAGTAAAGTGGGACATTAGGACGCATGAGATCATCGGTCATAGCAGCGTGGAGATATGATAAAGTAGGGTAGGGATGTGAAACAGGCTAACAGGGCACAAGGCCGATCAGGAGCCCAGGATGCAAGGATGCAGATCGTAACTCACCTTGATCCGCTAAGCGGGCAGACCGGGAGCGGCCGAGGGTAACGCGTTCGACGGGCGCGGGTTGTTCAAGGGTGGTTGCCATGATAAGATAACGACGATCGTCTACAGGGTAGAAGAAGGCGAGGCATTCCTGACGAAGAGGAGATGGGTGGAGGAGAAGGGAAGGGAAAGAGGAGGAGAAAAGGTAGGGATTGGGAAAGGTTAAAGGGTAGGCAGCAAAAGGGAAGAAACGTTAAAAGGTGGGTGTAGGAAGAAGGGGGAGGGGATAAAGTTAATGACGCCGATGATGCTGTGGGTAGAGTTTCATGAGGTGGTAGTAGTACTTGGAGAGTAAGGGTATGAGTAAGTAAAAGCACTGTACTGTTTAGTTAGTTCGGTTAGTAGTAGTAGGCAGAAAAAGGGAAGGAACGACTGCCCACGCTGATTGGGGAAGGAACAGAGCAAGAGCTAGAGCTAGAGAGGATGAGAGGAAGGAAGCTGAGAAGGGAAGGTGCGAGTGACATCAGGGCCGGGAGCTGATGTCATGATGAACTGAACAGACCCGAAAATGGTTGCATTTCTTGCTTCTTCCGGGGGTGCCTGGCAGCTCTTGTCATCGACTTTTGACTCTTCTGCAGTTCCTTCATTCAGCCTTATTCCATGGTTCCAGTTCTTCACTAGTGGGATGGTGAACTTTAAATATCTACATCTACAACCAAGATAGCACAAAACAAGTCTGACGAACATTATTCCCACGGTGGAGGGATGATCAGGCACTCATACACTCATGCACTGTCTGGTAACGACAACCATCATGCATCCCATCCACCTCTCCACCCACTCACTAGCTAGTCTAGACTTGCACACGCAAGCACCAAATCTGGGTCTGTGTAACAACTTAGTAGACTAGACCCGGAGCCTTCAGATCCAGTCCCGCCTAATCACTTTTAGTGTTGAAACTAAATGCCATAGCCATTGTTATAACTGGTGGTCCGGATGAATTGCGCGCGGACCCGGGGTCATGTCATCATGGCAGTGCCTGCCTTGCTCGTGCTATTCGCTATACCCCAGGGTTGATAATATCGCAGGGCTCTTAAAGATGCACGTTCCCCCCCCGCGCAGCCCAAGGGATTAAGTATTGTTGAAGTTATCTATCTAAACTAGTCTCAGTCATTCGTTTACGAACCCCTCTTTCTCACCCTCTTCCCCCCTCCCTCTCTCACCTTCACATCTCGTATTCCTCATCCTCCCAATTCCTGTTTCCCAATAAATATCCCTAGTAGCCTACCAGGCTCCGGTTGTATACCTACATCTTACTACACCTCCGCCACACCATAAACAAACAGACAGAAACCCACCCACCCACCCACCCACACCACCACCACCACCACCACCATGTTCTGGTTCTCTTCCCACCAACAACAACAGCAACAGCAACAACCTCCTCTCCTCCCAACCCTCCCCACCTCGAAATCCAAAATCCGTAGAACCCTCAAAGCCCCCGGCCGCCCCATCGCCATCCGCAAAGACCACATTACCGACACCAAGACCCTCCTAATTGTGCGTCCCCAAGGCGATGCCCAATCCGCCGTGGCATACAAAATCCAAGATGCCGACGGCATGACGCTCTACACCGCTACGGGGCGCAAGTTCAGCAACCGACCTTGTCGCGAGTTCCGCGATGCGTCGGGCCTCCCACTCTTCGAACTACACCGCAAGACCTCCTTCAAGAACAACTGGTCCGTCACCTTACCCGGCAGTAACCCAACCAGCCCGATAGCCAAAGGTGCTGTCCAGCGCTCATCCTTCAGTGCCGCCGGCTGGGGGAACTGCAATTTCACCATCACGTTCGACAATGTAGCTGCGGCGGATGGGAAGCAGCCTGAGGAGCGTACCCTGACATTGGAAGTGCAACGGCATGGGAATGTGCTGGCGCTGTTTGATATCGTGGATGGAGATCGCAAAATTGCCGAGGTGAAGGAGAGTATTCGCCATAATGAGAAATTGGCGCTTATGCCTGCGTCTCGCCTTGGGTATCGCCCTGTACTGGATGTGATTGTTACCCCCGGCGTGGATATGGCTTTGGTGAGTTTCCATCTTTTTTTTTCCATAGAGTATATATACTGCATAATACTACATACAGTATCTATACAGTCTACAGAATTATGTTCTTACTAACCGGGAATCATTCTAGATTGCAACGATTGCGGTCATTGCATCGGACACAGTGTTTGCCTCGAATTATTGATTGCGCGCATGTTTTTGGACTTTGGATATGTCGGAACGCCATGATGGTTACCATGAGATTATGAAACTAATGACTCTCTTTCTGTCTATTCCTCTTCTTTCACCTTTCAATTTTTTTTTTCTTTTTCTTTTTCGTCGCTCTTGTTTTTCCTGATTCTATTGTGGTCTTTTTCATCGGCTGTGGGTACTTAGGTGGCTCGCTGGGCTGCGTTGAACCGCGGTTGACAGATTCCAGGCGTTTGGATGGCTTCCGGAGCTTCCCCAATGCTACCTTACTCTACCACTTCATCAGTGGATCCATCCATGGGTTTACTGTGGTTCTACTTGCTTGGCTAATTCAATCCTGTCCGGAGAGGTCACGCGGGACGAGTCCTTCCAGCCTCGGGAGTCTTCGGGTATTGTTTTGTTTACTTTTGTTTTCTTTTTTCTTCTAAACTTGGAGTCGAGCTAAAAATGTATATAGTTGTGATCGCTGAAAGTTATTGTCAAATCCAGTGAGGGGTATTCTTTAACAAGGGAGAAAAGAAAAGCAAATAATCAAAGATCATCATCCGTAGATCGTGTATCTTCACCGCAAGTGCAGCATCTTCAGAATATCATGGCGGCTGAAGAATGAGCGATTCCATTTACCGAAAATATCTAAAGGAAAAAAAAAACACGTTAGTCCATCCCCGGGCGAGTAGGGGTAACAGCAAGAAACACCTACACATCGGAATGCTCAAGGCACAGACTCCCATCTGAATGCTAGAGATGGCCAGGAAAGCCGGCCTGATGCCATTCAGCAGCAGCCAGTCATAGGCATAGAACGTCAACACAAAGCTGAACATGTTCTTGAACACCAGCATGCATGTAAAAGACTCGATGGCAATCTCGCCTGTTGGAAGCGTCAGCTTTGAACCATAACAAATCCCGCATCTGGCAGCTATACTTACGATGTGCATCGACAATGTACAGCGCACTCGCGACAGCGCCCATCACCATGCCTATAATAACCAGAGCGAAGAACACGTCCGCCACCAGCCAACCATATCGCGCGACATCCTCAGCGATGATACCAAACCCATACAGCCCGGCGCCGCAGAAGATCAACTGGAAGATCACAAGGAGGATGCGGAACTCCGGCTCGTACTTCCCTCGGTTGAGTTTAATCATGATGCGGTTCATCGAATCGGAGAGAAGGCCCGATAGGATCAGACCCAGTATGGAACCGATGAAGGCCCCCGTGTACAGGTACCCGGTTTGCACCTCGTTGAACCATAGGGGTGGGCCGAGGAATATGGCGGCTAGGACGACACCGATGAATACGGTCCATCCGATGATTACGCCTTGGATCAAACATGCCTGGTATGATGGTTAAAACGTGGGCTTGTGGCTTGATGAGGCTTTATGCGGCATGGCTTACCCAAAGGATTGCGGGGTGGAAGAATAAGGGAAAGGGCCGTAAGAGGAGCTTGAAGAAGCTCTCGTCGGTTTTGCGTCCATTGAAGGGCGTGAGGGTTTGGAGGTAGGACACCTTGGCTGGTGTTTCTGACTCTCTCTTTCGGGGTAGCTCTTGTGAGGACGTAGGTTGGTGATGCTCGACTGCGGATGGGGTCTGCTTTTGATTGTCGGGCCCTGGAGTAACCTCCGACGTTGTGATATCATTGAGCTGGACTTCCGAGGTGGAGCGATCGTTGGCATATTCAAAGTCAGCGTTCAAGTAGTCCGGTCGCTTGAAAGCTGTCTCGGGGACAAAGAAGAATGTGAGGGGTAGTGCTGCCGCCGCGAAAATGGCTACAAGGTAGAAGGTCCAGTCCCATCCAAGGGTATGTGTAATCTTGCCCGCCAGTACTGGCGTAAGAAAGGCGGCACCGAAGAGAGCAACGTTGGACAGTGCCATCCTTTTGCCTCGTTCCTGTTTGCTTGATCAGCATGTGTTTGTGAGGTCCGTGAGATGCGGTTTATACTCACGTGCACGTAGAACAAGTCACCGACACATGCATTGACCAGAGCTTCGAATGGAGCAAGAGCAATCCCCTGGAAAATACGAGCCCATAACAGACTCTGGTAGTTGTGCTTACTGCCCCCAGCCCAGGCACAGCTCACCACCATCAAGGCATTTCCGAGCAGGAAGAGGTGACGCTTTCCCCAAACTCGTGCTGTAGGTACAATCAAGATCCCAGCCACTCCAACACCACAGAGATGGTACCCAGTTAGAAGCGCGACTGAGGTGAAGCTCTTGCCATAGTAAAGAGCAATTGTTACGGTGTTGGCAGCCATCAGCGAGCTTGTCGTTGCGCACAGCACCGCGACAAAAGACAGAACCAGAAGCGTGACATCGCGCTTCCAGAGTGGCCAGTTCTTGTTTCGAGATTGTCAGCTATTGCCCATGTAGCTCGTAGCTTCTCAAGAGTGACTTCAACACACCAATGGATCGTTGGGATCATTGCTTGGCTGAGGGACAAGTAGGATGGGTACAGAGCCCGACCGATCGTATTTTAAATTTGAGTCGATGACCGGCTCATTGTTGGAGTGTTCTCGCTCAAGTATGTCCGTGGTCCCTATTCGAAAGTAGTGTTCAGTGTATACTGCAGAGACAAGCATGGTTGTTGCATGAGATGGCTCCTACCTGGTACATGAGGGCGCTTGGTATCCAACACGCCAAGCCCCATGGTATTATTTATTCGTAGCCAGGCAGATACAATAAGAAACTAGAGCGAACAGTCACTGGCTAAGGTGGAATCAACCGAAAGATAGTACAAGGAAGCCTATTGTTGATGGTCGGACGCCTAGACTTCTCCGGCTGGGGACTCTGGAAGGCGAAATCAAGGTCCCACGAGGATCACGCGGGGAAGTCGTCATGCAAAGTGTTCACAATTGAAGTATTCCTAGACGAGGGAATACAGTTTGCGGGGAATTTCTGCCTTCCAGAAATTCGTAAAATGATGGGTGTCCCGAGCGGACATTCTCGTTCTGCAAGGGCGGTGGTAGTAATGAATAATTTCGAACCCTAGTTCGTGTATATCATCAAGAACCGAATTGGTGGGCGCGGGTCAGGATGCCCCTGGTGAATTTACTACTGGCTATGAAAGAACGAACTAGTCTAGTACTCTATTTTCAACGGAGGCAGCCAGACCCAAAATTGGATCGTGGACCCCAGCCTTCTGATCATCTTTCTGAAAGTACTTGTCTGGAGGATGTCGATCGGATGAGGTAGTGTAACTCAAAGGGATAACTCATTTATCAGACACGGCAAGTCTATCGTACCTAAAACCTCATACCAATCATGTGTAATTTTGTCTCATTGGACATCAGGGTGATACACAGAGAGACACTAGCACATCTTGCAAATTCTTGGAGGTCGAATCAAGCCTACACCTTACAAGATGTACGCTGAGAGAAACTTTATAATGGCTAATAAGCGCCACACAATCCTTCCGCAGTGATCAGCCATGTTCACATCGAAGCCCTCCTCGGCTGCTCATGCATGCATGCATAATCCGAGGCTGCAAGCAAATGGGGAGACATTCATTTCAAGACTGAGACATGGCCCCGATGCCCACCCGGTTTTAAATGCAAGGGATACTGATCAGGGCCAGAAGACCACCTGAAATGAACACTGAGTGCATGTTGGGGCCTCGAAAGTTTGACAAGTCCAGCTGAAATCTCCAACTTAACAAGTAACCCTGGCTGGAAGATCAACAATTGGCTCGGGGGATCTTCATACACGATTGGGCCATCCGTTAGACTACCTTTCTAGTGGCGGGCAAAGTGGACTCCTCCCCTCCTGGAGGTGGCTCGTACTTTAGACACATGAGTAGATAGATATCTTGTTTCTGTCCAACTTCAGTGGTTACTTCGTTGCACTGGCATGCATAACTACATTCCTCCAGGGTTCCGACAATGGTCTCATGGACCATTGTTTTCCTTATCCATTTGGTCACCTCCCTTATTCTCTGCTGCCAGTCAATGGCATGGGCAGCAACCTAGCAGTACGTATGAAGTAGTACAATGTCCAGTGTTGTCATTATGTATAACAAGCGGATTGGCCATCCGCCATCGGAGCAAAACCCACCAGGGATACTTTCTGGGGCCCGCTTAGGTACAACCTAAAATTATAGATAGCCCTTGAATTCGTTCCAAGTATCCTATTAATTATCTCCTCACATGATGAGCATAACAACGGAAATCCTCACTTTTTGATGAACTAGGAGCTCTTTCCTTGGACGGGTTTCATCGATATAGATAATGTAGCAGTAATTGGTAGTGGTTCTAGCTAGAGACTCCAAAGGCAAGGAGCTTCAAATACACAACAAACTCATACTAAGACAGACCTCTTGGCCATGGATCACTTCTGGAGTGCCTTCCAAGCCAGGAAGTGAGGTGAATACTGTTGGCTAGACCCCAATCGTTCCTTCTTCACTTGATTCATGTGTCACATTCCCTCCACTTCCAGCACTTTGTCTACTTCTTGCTTCTTCTCCCCTTCTCTTCTCCCACTTTATTCTCCCCTCGTTTCTAACCCCAATCGTCTTTCCATCAACCAACATCTCCCTATCCCATTTCATAACCCGCTAGTCAAACTCCAAAGACATGATGAAGCTCTACCACGTTAGCTTGGCTCTTTTCGCTGGCCTGGGCTTGGTAGCTGGCCAGGGGATGGACAGCCTTCCACCCTGCGCGGTAAGTCCCAGTTACGACAACTTGTCTGCCTGAGTATTGCTGGTTCTATGTAGCTGAACCGATCCCAGAGAGACTGCGCCACCGGTTCTATCCCCAAAACTTGCAAGGCCATTGATGTGAACTGCATCTGCTCCGACAAGTCCTTCATCACTGGTATTTCCTGCTGCGTTGCTTCTACGTGCTCTGCAGAGGATCAGACCTGTATGTCCAATCTTCCTCTCCCAATATCCTCACCCCTTATCTGGCCATGTGGTACATGGCGTCGGCTCGGCTATAATGACGGCTTCTAATGGGTCAATCGTGTTCCAGCTGCCCTCAATTTCGCACAGCAGATCTGCGGTGGCGCCGGCGTAACTGATCTCCCCCAAAGCGCCAGTTGCACAAGTGGAAACACCGCGAGTGCTACTTTGCAGACCACGGGCACAACGACTGGTGCTTCTGCGACTACTACCTCGACTGGTGCAGCTAACGGAACCCGCCTCGACTCATCCAGCTCTGCCAGTGCGGCGAATGCTACCAAAACGGGAAGCAACACTCAGTCTGTGAAAACGCAGGGCGCTACTGCAACTGATAAGAATGCCGCAAGCAATGCGACTGCTAGCAGTGCGGCTGGTATTATTCTGGGAGATAGCAGTGCTGGCCTTGCTGCGATCCTCGGGGCAGCCTTTTATGCATTGCTTCTTTAGAGGGCACCGGACAACGGGTCACCTGATGGTGCTACGAGTGATGATCATTGAGAGCAAAAGTGGTTCTGTCCTATGTTCAGGGCGGCAGAATAGTGTCCTACAAATAGTCGCCTTTCACGAAGGCTGGCTAAATTGAACTGGACCAGCGCACTTAACTGTAATATGCTTATTAGTTTGTATGATAGGGTCGGAATCAAAGGTCACAGTGTCTTTTGCCGCAGAGGTCACTGTATTGCCTACAAATAGAGATGTATACTCAGTAGTGCGACGGTCATGCCGACTGCATGAATTCGTCTACCGGTCCTGTTCCACGAACCGGTTAGCTGCTTCCTGTCGCTCTTCCCTGAGGGTGATGAAGATCTATCAATTGTCAGCAAATCATGACACTGGCATACCCGCCAGAGCTTTCTCTGGGGAGCAATCGTGGGGGCGGGGGAAAAGCTTACCCATAACCAAAACATCATTTCCATAAAGCCATATGTGAATACCACCCTGTTTTTCAGCTGATCCAGACCCGATGTAGCGGCACCGGCAGTGCCGTAGTTCCCCATTCCGGTAGTGGCGTCCATTCCCCACGCCGATGGTTGACTCTGGTATATGAAAAAGGAAACAGCAAAGAAGATACAGAAACGAGCGGCGGAAAGGAGGGTCCAGATCTCCGAGTAAAGCGAGGTCAAGCGTGCCATGAAGGGGTTCGTGCGTACAGCCCCTGCCACTGGTATAGGGGATTGCACTCTAGCGGCTTGAGCCATGGCCAGGATCTCGTTAATTTGCGGGACCTTGGTCACAAGAATGAGGTCGACCAGGGCATCGACGACGAGGAGGACACCACATAGGGCGAAAGGGGATTGAGGTCGGGAGATACTAGGGGTTGCCTCCTGAATTGATTGAACGAGAGATATTTAGTAAACCGACGGGGGGTATCAAGGGGGCCGAGTGAAGATATAAACATAAACATACCAGATTCAAGAACTCCCCCAGCATGAAGACGAGGTCAGACTCGGTCACGACCTCTGGTGACCTAGTCAGGTACACGGCCAGCACAAACAGGAACAAGGCATGTGCCTGGATCAAGGTCTTGGAGGAAAGGAGAGCCATGCTGAATTGATTGAATGGCTGTAACGGGCAGCCAGCTAGTATTATTTTCTGGTGTAACACATGCGTTAATGTATCACGGCCGGGTTGCAGAGAGTATCCGGGAAGGTTGAGCTCTGCAGCTGTCTCAATTGTGAACAACAAGAAACATCGTTTCGACCGATGGGATTAGAATTGGGGAACGAGAATTGGATTTCCCCGGCGGCCGAGTGGGGCTGGACTTTTGGCAGCCTCCGATCGAGATGGAGAAGAGCAGGCCGGGAATGCGCAAGACCAACAATTAGCGGAAGCCCACCCCCCTCTCAAAAGAAAAGCAATTTGTCGGCTTATTCGGAGGAGGCTCCTGTCCCCTTTTTCTCCTGGTGCACACTCTCTATACCTCTATACTAACCTACATTATATGGCCAGAGCTCCGCACGGGAGAAGTTGGTATTATTATCGCGGGCACTGACATCATGACCGACGTCCCAGTCACCTTTACCAAAGAACGACACATCAAGTATTTCCTACGATGTCTCAAAACCTTCCTTCCCAGCCTATACACCTCCAATGACTCCAATCGCATGCTTCTCGCCTTTTTCACGGTCGCCGGCTTAGACCTCCTCGGCGTCTTGCAGAGCAAAACCACCCCCGAAGAGCGACAAGGCTACATCGACTGGATCTACCACTGCCAGGTTCCTACGGGCGGATTTCGAGCCTTCACCGGAACGGATTTTGGCGCGGAGAATCGGACATCGGATAATGAAGCTTGGGATCCGGCAAATGTACCCTCTACCTTCTTTGCGCTGGAGCTCCTTATCATCCTGGGCGATGATTTATCACGAGTGAAGCGGAAGGAGTGTCTACAATGGCTGCCGCGCATGCAGCGTGATGATGGAAGCTTTGGAGAGGTGCTGGGTCCGGGAGGGAAGATTGAGGGTGGTGGTGATCTCCGCTTTTGCTGCTTTGCGGCAGGCACGCGGTATATTCTGCGGGGGAATGGCGGGGCAGATGTGGATGGCATCAAGGACATTGATGTGGACAAGCTGGCCGCGTTTGTTCAGGCATGTCAAGTAAGTGACCTGCACTCTTTGACTCCGTATAATCTGATACGTGACATATGCTGAGATGCATTATTCCAGGCATATGATGGCGGTATGGGTGAAGCACCCTTTTGTGAAGCGCATTGTACGTTCTATCCAAATTGCTCACTCTGCTTAGAATTGGCCCCCCCGTTATTGTTACAGAATGGCAGCTTACTCGTATACCCCCGCAGCCGGTCATACGTATTGCGCAATGGGCGCCTTGACATTCTTGAGTCGAATGGCAAAGGATCAGAAGCCACCGCCAGTCCTTTCGCCAGGCGCGAACGAATTCGAGTCCTTGGTTCGTTGGCTCGTTGCCAGACAAACGACAGAACTCGGCGACATCGAGGAAGACTCAGACGATGATAACAGCCCTGAGGTGAATGAGGTTCCGAAACCGGTACCGGAGGCTGTTGAAGAAGTAAGCTTAGATGAGAGCCTCGATAAGCTCCCCGCTATACCGCCACCAACGGAACAGGATCTACGATGTGCAGGCTTCAATGGGCGATGTAATAAGTATGCTGATACATGTTACTCATTCTGGAACCTGGCAACATTAGATGTAAGCAATCACGATTTGTGTGAGAGAGTGACATTACTGATCCGGTCGTTGGTGGACAGATGATGAATAGGTTAGACCTCGTGGACGCAAGTCGGAATCGGCAATATCTTCTCGGGAAAACGCAGCATATCATCGGCGGTTTTGGAAAGGGTGTGGGCGAGCCACCAGGTTGGTACCCTTGGGGGTGTTATTAATGGCTGGTAATTTCCTCGCTGACTGACCATTGCAGATCTCCTCCATTCCTACTTTGGGATGGTCGCCCTCGCTTTCCAGGGAGAGGAAGGGTTAGATGGGGTTGATCCAGCGCTGTGTATGAGCCATCGGGCCGTGCAGCAACTACAGTCTCTCCCTTGGTGGAAAGAAGGGGTTTGAAGTGATGGGTTAATTGAATAGGGTCGGAAGCTTTGGGTCTCGGGTCTCGGTGAGATGGAACTTGTCAGTCATATACCCCAACCATGCTAAATGAATTGATTGTTTATATACACGACAGTAATGAGCCAACTTGAAGTTACTGTACATGTGTATCTTCTAGCCTTTACTATGTAGATAAGGTAACCCCCCTTCCCATAACATGTTATTTTGACCTTTAGAAGTAGTATGTCACAGATGTGATGCAGTCATCGTATGATGTGATGACTGATTTCCAGTACTTCTATGACAACTCATTCAATCTCTGAAGTGACAGGCCCGTGAAACAAGATGGACAATCCATACCAGATACGTGTGGTAGGGGCGTTTACCAGAGGAAACTAGGGAGGCATGTCATAAGCGAAGACCCTATCAGAGCTTTAAGTGTCGACTTATTCTTAACCTGTCAAAGTAATCAGGGGGTTCGGATTTGCCGGGAGTTAATTAGTTAGGGACCGCCGCGCAAGGTTGACTAAAAGCGATGACGATGTTGATTGAAAACGGCTGTTAACTTAGGGAATTTCAGGGGCTGCTGGCTGACTAGACTACAGTAAGTACGTAGTTATGAATGATGCTAGCTACTACTAGTAGTTATGATGTTATGATCCACATATGTCCCCAATCACTGCTTCTTTTCCTTCCTGTAACGGGAAGCAAGGCCGGGATCGATGACATCGGCCCTTCGGAGCGGCGGACAGAACGGTACAGAGTATTTTGCATAGTTATGCTAATCGGAGAGGGGGGAGGACTATTTTGACTATTGAGGAAAGAAGAAATCTCGAAGGATCAGGAGTAATCTTAAATTCTCCTGGATTGTAAGTTTATTTTATTACTCCGTAGTAAGAAATCCATAATATAATTTGGTAAGAACAAATAGTAATGGAAAATGAGATAGTAATACCTCTGAGGATATGCAAAGCCAGTCTCAAAAGGTGCCTGAACGCAATGACAGAAACGGCCCACGTTCCCACCGGCTAAAATGTGGCCGGGCGGCTAAGAGTAATTAATTAACAGTGAATAAATTACTAGTATGGAATGCGAAGATGGAAGGGGAAAAATAGAAATAGAAATAGAAATTGTAGGTTTGACATTTCATAATAATAATAAAAGTACTATTATTGTTGGAAATGGGTTTCGGGGGTTTTTATGGGGAAAGGAGGAAGGGGAGAAAAGAAACAAACAATAATAATAATAATAATCATTCCAGTGTACGTAGAATAGTTACTGTTAGTAAATATCCTTCTTACACTCCTTTCAGCATCATTGTCACATTTCATACTTTGTTCAATCACACTCATTTTTAATTAGCCAGTATATTGTTTTGAGGACCACAATTTTATCTGCTCATCATCATCACAATCATCATCACTGACCACTCCACTCCACCCACCCACACAGACAGACATAGTGAGTCTCCTCCCTCTTTCTCTCCCCTGGGCTCATGCACGCCCCTGCCGGCTGTCGTCAGTCCCCCCCCCCAAACTCCGTCCTTGCCAGGCTCTCCTAACCCAGTCCTCCTCTTACTACTTCCACTACCAAGACTACTATTATTATCATCGTTCCTTTCCTTTCCTTACCCCCCTCCATCACCCTCAACTTCCTGCTCGCTTGCTGGTCGGCTGGCTAGAGAATTTGAGGCGTGCTTTTTTACTTTTGCTCGCTTGCTTGTCTGCTGGCTAGCTGGCTGGCTTGGCTGCTGCTTTATTGAAATTGCCCAGCATCTGTCGTCATCTAATCCCGGATTTATTGTTTCCATTCCACATCGCTGTACAGATTGCCCCTCAAGCTACGGGCCCTGCCTTACTACTAAACTAATCATCATCAACCTTACTGAGTTTGTCTGGCTGGTATGTGTTTGCCTTCATTTCCAGAACATCCCCCCCCCGCTCTCTCACTCGCTTTCTCTTCTCTCTCCTTCATCCACTCCCGCACTTTGTTTGCAGCTTGTCGCTATAGAACCACATACCTTCCTGAAACAACACTAACGTCCGCTGGATCTGTTACTATCTAGCTTAGTGTATCATCCCTTATCGGCCTCCCCTACTCTGCCCGTTCCTTCTCCGAATTATTGCGGTTCCGAGCTTTCCACACTCCTGCCGACAACTAGCTACTAGATAGCTACCATCACCGACTTGCGCGCCCGTCCTACGTTCCCTCGTGCCTCAAAAGTTCATTCGAGCTATCCGCCCCTCATTCCTTTTGTCACAGATTAGACCGTCATCATATACTCTTGTATTTCATCGGCTGTTCCGAACAATCGCCTCCTTGATACCTTCCACTCCTTCTCACCCACGTCGGCGTCGATTTGCGATCTCCTGGAACCCCCACCCCTTACAACCGGAGCGACAGCGGCCTTCGGTTCGCTCTCTATATATTCCTCCCTACGTTGGATGGCCACCCTTGACAACTTAGTACCACTCCAATCCTGCACAGAACCATCTCAGACACGCATACTCCATCTCCGCGGACTTCCCCCAGGCAGGCGGAGATAATCTTAACACATGCCACCTCCGAGGACGAGAGCGGAGGTCCAGGCCCAGAAACAAAAAGAGAAGGTGCGTCTCGGCTTTTTGATTTTAAGTTTGGAGGTCGAAGAAGATCCTCTGCAATGCGCATGTCCTATTCTCCGCCATCTCTCTTTTCTTTCGGGACACATGCAACATGCTCTATCGACCCCGTCCCCGTTCCAGGATCGAAACCCTTTTTCTCATGTGTTGGTAGATGGCTTTACTGACTGGGATCTCGCGCTATGAACAGCTTGCTCAATCATACAATGCACTGCTGGAGTAAGCAAACCCCCCCAATCTCGCCTTCTCGCCTTCGTTTTCAGCGTGGATGCTAACAACAATCATCTTCATAGGGAATTCTCTTCGAAGGATCTTCGCACTGTAGGAAACTACACGCTTGGGAGATTGATTGGGAAGGGTTCCTTTGGCAAAGTATATCTTGCTTCACATAAGCTTACTAATGGCTCCAAGGTACGTCTATGAAAAAGCCCACTATTTATGTGTCAGATAAACCTGACAGGATTGCGCGCAGGTGGTGCTCAAGTCTTCGAGTAAGGAAGACCGAAATCTGGCACGCGAGATCCATCATCACCGCCAGTTCCTCCATCCCCACATCGCCCGCCTATACGAAGTCATTGTGACGGAAAAGCTGGTTTGGCTTGTTCTCGAGTACTGCCCGGGTACGTGGCGAGATGCTGCTGTAGATGTAGTAGGATACCGCTAACACACTCGAGCAGGTGATGAGCTGTACAACTATCTCCTTCGGCATGGTCCGTTACCGGTAGACAAAGTCAAGCGAATTTTCACGCAACTAGTGGGAGCCGTTGCTTATGTCCATAGCAAATCTTGCGTTCACCGTGATCTCAAGCTAGAGAACATCTTACTCGACAAACATGAGAACGTGAAGCTGTGCGATTTCGGGTTCACTCGCGAATATGAAGGCAAGGCGAGTTACTTGCAGACGTTTTGTGGAACAGTATGCTATAGCGCTCCCGAAATGCTCAAGGGCGAGAAGTATGCTGGCGAGAAGGTGGATGTCTGGAGCTTGGGTATCATTCTTTACGCCCTGCTTGCTGGGGAGTTGCCATTCGATGATGATGACGACCAAGTAACAAAGGCTCGGATTCTTGGTGAAGAAGCAATTTTCAACGATAAATTTCCTGACGATGCCAAAGCCCTCATCAATCTACTCCTTTCGAAGCGGCCCCTTATTCGACCCAGTCTGGACGAGATCCTTGCCCATCCGTTTCTTGCAGAGCATGCTCCCGAACAGTTGGCGATACTCAAGATTCCGCGCCCAGCCGCCTTCTCGACCCCTCTGGAGAGGACCACGCTGCAGCGCATGAAGAGTGCAGGAGTCAACATCGATGAGGTTGTCGAGAGCGTTCTCTCTCAACGCTGTGACCCCCTCGCTGGTTGGTGGGCATTGTTGATCGAAAAGGAGCAGCGAAAAGAGCAGAAGAGGGAGCGTAAACGACGCGAGCGTGAAGCGGAAGCAAAGAATATTCGTCGCTTGAGTGCAGCAAGCAGTCGGCTGGAAAAGATCTCGGCCGCCCTTGTGGAAGTCGACGAAGAGGGCCACGCCGCAGACACTCATCTTCGTGAGCGAGGACGGCGAGACAGACGGAGTCTTCCTTCTCAGCTTGCTGTCCCAGAGCTGCCAATGCTTCCCGAACCGACACCCCTGCAGTCACCAGATTCTAGCACGCCTCCGCCCCCCATTGACAAAGATTCCATTCGTTCTGCTAGTTCGACCCGGCAGCGTCCCCCACCACCACCGAAGGATCAAGCACGACGGCCGAGCACGTTGCATGTGAGCGCATCGCAGCCTGAATTGGCCCAGCACAACAATGGCATTTTTAGACGCCGCACCGGTCGCCGCCAGTACCCGATAATAAGCCAATTGGCCTCGTTGAAGCACTGGTTTGTGGAGTCTGCAAAGAGAGCCAAATCTCCTCACGCCAAGGCGGCTGGGGGTCAAGGAGGCCATCGCAAGTTTCTCTCCGAGAAATTGAGCCCGGCCAAGGGCCAGGATACTGGAAAGAAGCCCACTTCGGCATCTGGGGCCACCGCGCACTCTGGTGACTTGTTGACGCCAACACAGATCAAGCGCTCGTCGAATGCCAGCAGCTTAGCCCCGAGCAGTGCTTCCTATCCGAACAACCGCCATTCCTACCCTCGCCACAATCGTCCCTTGAGCACTAGCCAGAGAAACTCTCTCTCGCCATCTCCGATCACCCCAAGAGGTTCATACCGGCGGTCCTCCGCAGGTCTGCGTGGTCGCAAGTCCACTTCATCTTCCGTGTCTTCCATCCGCAGCATCCATCATGCCCATAGCCACTCTAAAGCATCGTCCGTTTCTTCAAATAGTATTGGTTCAGCGTCTACTCCAACGGCTCGAATCTCGAAATCGCCTCACACATCAGTCAAAGTCCTTCCCACGACGCCAAGTGCGTCTGCACGATTTCCCAGTAATATCCGTCTGGTGCGAGGCACGCAGAACGGTTTCCGTGACATTGATGACCCTAACGGGAGGATCAATAATATGTTCAACGAGGCAGCCCCAGCGCCACTGCTCTACTCCCCTTCGTCAAGCCTCGTCTTTGCACGTCGAAAACGATCCGCGTTTAAGGGGCCTATGGTCCATACAGCTAATCTGTTGGTATCGGGTGGAATGACGAGCACTGAGTACCCAAATGGCGACATAGGGATTGGAGGCCCTGCGGTCGCAGCAGCACCTCGATCTGGGACACGAAAAAGCCAAATAATAGAAGAGGAAGAGGACATGGAGGAAGATATCGAAGAAGTCGATACTTTTGATGGCCTAGATGAAGGGCCAGGCTCGCCAGTCGACTCCACTGCCTCGGAAGACCATACGGGCGCTGGACATCTGGCGGGATCGTCCTTCGGGCGAACTGGCAAACCGACTCTAGCTCCTGCTGCAGAACTCGAGTCGACTCCGCGCCCACCCCATACATCTTAATTGAGTGACACCCGATTAGAATGCGGTGTCCCAGGAGTTTCAGTGTCACCGTATCCTAGGAGTCATGAGTCTAGGAAACGGAGAGTCCCGAATACAAAAGCGACAGCAATCATAGAGTACAGGCTCGCTGGGTACATTGTTGGCTTGTTTGATTTATTGTTTTCTCATACACATTTATACCCCTTTTCTTTGCGTCTATAAGGAGCTTAAATTTCTTGGACATTGATTTCTCTTCTGTTCTTCTAGCCTTTTTTCTTCATGATGCGGCGCGCAAAATAATGATCGGATGACGAGTTGGGAGGCGTTTGTATACCATCCCATCCCTCTTGTTCTCCTTATTTTTACCCCCTTCCCCTTCTACCCTTCCTTCATACTATCTACTTTGAAGACCTTGTTTGAAGCTTATCTTCTCTGACCAGGACATCGGATCATGCACAATTTTGCATTTCCTTTCTGTGTACCCTATTCTGCGTTTATCGTTCACCCCTTCCCTATTGTCTCCATACCTTTCCTGCTTGCACTTGTTTGTTTCTAGAGATATCCCCTACATACGGCTGCCCATTGAGATACTCAAATTCTGGATCTTAGTTGGACGAGGCGTCGCGCAAGGCCGGTGCCCAGAGGCAGACACGAGGATCAAGTCCCGGTGATCAACGCAGTTTAGATCTGTCCACCGTCCATTGCGCGCTCTCGGCCTTTTTTGATTCTGGGTTGTGTATATGCCCGATTAAATTCTCGATAGAATAGACTTCACTTTTAATGCCCACATTCGCATCAAGGGTATATGAATATTTATAGTAAGCAGAATAGTAAAGCATTTACGAGATCGTAAGCAACATGAGATTTCATGACGAATGTGAAATGACCCTATGCAGCGCCTACTAGCCACTGCATTCATACCGAAACCACCTACTTACTAGTAGTAGTATATTCCTCCCTCGCAGTTTCCTCTCCCTTCTCCTTCTCCATATCCGCCAACTCATCCCCACGACCACCACCACTTTCAACATCCTTCGGACTGACACTAGCAGCTTCATCTCTCAACCCAATTTCACTCTCCCCGACCTTATCCACCATATCCCGATACGCCGGCACAAAGTTCACCGCGAGGGCATACGTCCACGCCACAACCATGAACATCGTCGGAACGATCATCGCAAAGCCCGTACTATTCCGCATATCGGCTACATGGCCCAGGATCGGAGGCACGACGGCACCCCCGGATACTCCGCCGACAATGAAGCCCGAGCCGCGCTTGTAGTGTCGGCCGAGGCCGCGGATACCTAGTGCGACGATGGTGGGGAAGCAGACGGATTCGAAGAAGAGGGTGCAGAAAAGCATTGCTAGATAATGTTTTTGGTGTGTTAGTTAGGGTGTTGGGTTTCTTTCCTTTCCTTTTGGGGTTTTGTTTTGACTGGGGTGGATTGATTGATGGGTAGGGTAGGTTTGGGGTGTGGGTATGAAACGTACCTATGCCTTTCTGATCACGTTGGGTTATGGATGCGGCGATGAATGCTACAGTCAGTGAGAGATAGGCTAGAAATACCCAGCGGGCTTTGACGAATCTCATGATGATCGCGCCGAGGAATCGACCCATTGCAAAGGCTCCTTGTGCGCCGGCGAGGTATTTCGAGCCGGTGGCGCTGGTGGTTCCGGGCCAGGTTTCGACGACGTAGTTGATGAAGTAGCCTGCGATGGCAACTATTGAGCAAGTAGGAGTGAGTTAGTGCTTTGGTAGTAGTGTAGAGGGCCCGTAAGGAGAAGGGGTTTCGTACCTTGGGCGCCGGTATAAGTGAACTGTGCTAACGTGGCGTGGAAGAGTCGATACTGTTTCCAGAATGGTTTATCCTGTTCGCCAACGTGCGTTTCGGCTACCTGGAAGGCCATGTCTTGGTCGGTTACTTCGGGGATGGTGGAGATGAAGAAGACGCCGGCAAGAACGAAGACAAAGATGCCAATAGCTAGATATACCCATTGTACTCGTTTGAGAGCGTTCACGTCATCCTCGGTGGATGTGAAGAAGACGTATGATGCTAGGGCTGGTGCGACGCAGGTGCCGATGCCGTTGAACGCCTGGGCGAGATTGATTCGGATCTCAGCGTATTTGGGTGGACCGCAGACTGGTCGGTCATTTCAGTGATTAGCAGGGGGGCTTTTTTGGTGTTGTTTCATCTCACAGCATCAGCTGAAGATCGGATATGGATGGTTGACTAACCGGTAAGGTAGGGGTTGGCAGCCGTCTCCAACGATCCAAGGCCCGAGCCAATAACGAAGGTAGCGGCGCAGAAGCCACCAAACGATCGGTTCAAGCCTGCAGGCCACATGCAGAGGGCACCGATACCATATAGAGTGAGGCCGAAGATGAAGACGGTTTTGTATCCGAAGTGACGGAGTATGTAGTTTGCATATCCCAAGGACGCAAGTGGATAAGCACTATGACCATCAGTTGAATTGCAACTTGTATGTAGTCTAGCAAATGTCTGACCCAAAGTAGGCTGCCTGAAGACCCGAGGAGCGTGTTCGGGTGATATTCAAAGTGTTTTGGAAGTGTTTGTTGAGAGTGTCGAGTAAGCCGTAGGCAAAGCCCTGTTGAAAGTTGGGTCAGCAGATCGATTCGAGTAATGGCTGGGCTGGTGCACAGCTTACCCAGAGAAAGAAGAGTATAGTAACAAGGGTCAAGGGCCAAAGACTTTGGCGTAAGGTCAGGGTAGCTGCAGAAGTAGTCCTGCTGTTGTCAACCCGGAACCCAGACCGGGTCTTGAGAAAGTGTAGGAACCCCATTCTGTGGGGGAGGGAAGATTAAGACCAGAGCAATGATGGAGGAAGGAGAGTACGATAGGTAAGAGCAAGTGAAACTGTAGTGAAGTAAAAGAGAAGTATACCGAAGCAGTAGGAGAAAGGAAAGATAAGCAATGCTTGCAGGGATTCAAGCGCAAAGAAAAAAGCCCCAGACATTGGCACCCTGGCACCTTATGTACGACTTCGTTCAGCATGAGGGCATCATCTTTGCAACCCATGTGAGCATATTCCTTGGCATCAACCCAGGAAATACACTCTTTCTCTTCCCCCCAAAGTTCCCCCTCATTCCCCTCTCACTAGAATTGGTTCTGTAGGCCAAGCCAAGCGTAAAGACGGGCAGTAGCACCGCCATCCCCAGACTTCTTCCCCACAAATCCAGACAATCCTTGGAAAGGATCACCGGTTAGAATCCACCAGTGAGGAGTCGAGACGGGCCGACATCCCATGAGTAGTAGCGCAGCCAATCTCTAGCCGTTAGAGGTCAGCCTGATTGCTCGAGGTGCATTTAATTCAGGGTGACATTCCTCGTGAAGCGCGAGGGTCATGGATGGTGGCGGGTAGCAGCAGCAGCAGCAGCAGCAGCAACCGTGTAACTTCATCTCGGCAGTTTCCCCCGCATCGATCTGAGTCTGGTTGGGTGACTTGAGAATAGTTAGCGATGATGGCTTATTGGCTTTGGCTTGCCCTACTAGTGGTAGAAAGAAAAGGTTAAGGTGGCTTTCCAAGTTCCCTATTTGTCCCCTCCATCCTTATATCCTTTTTGCTCCTCTTACTCCGCAGTCGCGGGAATTAGGCTAATATCCTGACTGACAAGACTGACCATGCACGTTCAGCTGCATATGCGACATAATCAGAGCTTGCTGCCTGCTAGCAAGGGGAAAATCATTGATGTGAGGCCACTAAGTGGTTTTAGCCGGGTTCAGCCAGTCGCAAGTGAGATCGCAATTGCTGGGTCCAGAGTACGGGTGGTGGTGCTACTTCTTTCATTTTCAGAAAATGGGTGTATGGCCCCTGTCCACGTCACGGGGCCTGGACAACGTGACCGTCAATTACTCCCCAAACTTGTATACGACCAGATAATCACAATTCAGAAGGATGCAGATACAGACACAAGTCGTCTCTTCGTTGTTCTTATGCAATCAGAACATCCAACATGTTTTACGTACATGTAATCGACCACCCAACAGCAGAAAACCAAAATATAACAGGGCTGGAGGGCCGATATCTATATCTATCATCAATGCACCCCCTCATATTCGAGTCATCACTTCGTTGCTCAAATCTACGCCCGCTTAGGCTTCCCCACTCCTCCGTTCTGTTGTTCGACGGTAGATCTTGCTGGGACGTTATTGTACAGACGACGTTCCGCAAACTTGAGAACCTCATCGATGAACCTAGTTGGTTTCGGTCAGCAAAAATTCTCGCCAGGTAGGGGGGATTCAAGAGATTGACTTACACAACCGGGGCACTAATGGCCACGACGGCCTTCCATTCCATCCAGCCCAGGGGCAGGATCGAGAACAAACCCTGCAAGAAGGGCACATACAAGATCGCAAAGTGCAACGCCATCGAAAGGATGATGGCACCGACCAGCATGGGGTTGTGCCAGAGGAAGAACGTAAGAAGGGATTCGCTGGACGAGAGTGCGTTCATGGCGTTCAACATCTCAATGACGACCAGGATCGAAAGAGACACAGTAGAGGCCGAGCGGGACATATCGTTCGAGAACATCTCGCACCCAATCTCAGGGAACTGAGAAGAGCACTTGTGGAAGTGAGACTATACAGATATTAGCAAGACCGGAAAAGAAAAGAAAACGAGTAGACTATACGACGCATATCTTACCAATTGCCAGAAGGAGATCTGAGGACCCTCGGGGTTGTACACAAACCACCAAACGTAGCCGAAGACAGTAGCCGCACCAACATAAGTACCGATCACCATGTATCTGAACAGAAGCCAGCCGCCAACCAGGGGCTCGTCGCGCTTGCGGGGGGCGCGTCTCATCACATCATGGTCAGGGGGGTTGAAGGAGAGCGCGGTAGCAGGCAAGCCGTCGGTGACAAGGTTGACCCAGAGAAGCTGCACGGGAATCAAGGCTTCAGGCATACCCAAGGCGGCAGTCAAGAAGATCGACACCACTTCGCCGATGTTCGAAGAGATCAGGTAGCGGATGAACTGCTGAGTGTTGCTATAGATGGAACGTCCCTCTTCCACGGCCACGGTGATGGTGGCAAAGTTGTCGTCGGCCAAAACCATATCAGCAGCCAGCTTCGCAACGTCGGTTCCTGTTCCCATAGCCACACCAATATCCGACTTCTTCAAGGCAGGGGCGTCGTTAACACCGTCACCAGTCATGGCAACCACATGGCCTTGAGATTGGAGAAGATCGACCAGCTTGGACTTGTGGCTAGGCTCGGTGCGGGAAATCAAAGACACAGTCTTAGCAGCCTCGAGTTTCTCAGCCTCCGAAAGGCCGTCGAACTCCCTTCCAGTGAGGCTCTTGCCTTTAAGATCCTCGCCCTCGTGGAAGACACCAATCTGACGGCAGATCGACTCAGCGGTGTTCTGATTGTCACCAGTAATGACGATAACCCGAATTCCAGCATCGTGGCATTTCTTGATGGAAGCCGCGACCTCCACGCGAGGGGGATCGAGCATAGCGACAAGTCCGATAAGAGTCATGTTTTGTTCCAACTGGGCGTAGTCCTGGGACGATTGAGCGTTGTGAAGCAGAGGGTTGTTGTTGACACCGTCGACACTAGCCAGAGCCATCACACGAAGACCGCGGCTACCGTAGCCCACAACTTCAGCAGCGAGCCGGTCAAGATGAGACTTCGTGAGAGAGGCCCGTTTGCCGTCAGCTCCAAGGAGAACATGCGTGCACCGCTCCAAGATAGACTCGGGAGCGCCCTTGACGAGTAGCTTCTGTTCCTTATCATTTCCAATGAGCACGGACATGCTCTTCCGGTCACGCGAGAATTCGTAGGTTGCTTTCAAGGGCAGGCGAGCTTCATAGTACGCGCTTGCGGCGTGGAGTCGCTGGGAGGCGGGAAGGCGGAACAGCTTCGCATTCGTAGCGGCATCATCAGTGCCAATCTTCTCGACCAGAACACGCAGTGCACCCTCAGTAGGTTCACCGATACAGGAAAATGAGCCATTCTTCGCATCGTGGGCCAAAGTCGCACTGTTGCAGCGAGCCATGACCTCCGCCATCTGTCGAACAGTGGCCGAGGACACGGCAAGGTTCTGGAGTTCCTTTCCATCGCGAGTGACTTTACCTTCAGGCGCAAAAGTAGTGCCTTCAATATCAATCTCCTCAACACCGTTGCCGGCCGCATTCAAATACGCAATCTTCTCTGCACTCATTTGGTTGGTGGTCAAGGTTCCGGTCTTGTCGGAGCAGATCACACTGCAGCTGCCGAGAGTCTCAACGGAGGGAAGCGAACGGACGACTGCATTCTTCTGAGCCATCTTGCGGGTACCAAGTGCGAGGCAGGTGGTGATCACCACAGCCAAACCCTCGGGAATGGCAGCCACACCCAGAGACACCGCGATCTTAAGATAGTAGATGGCTCCCTTAGTCCAGCCTCCATGGGAAGGGTCGTTG
Source organism: Aspergillus costaricaensis CBS 115574 (assembly GCF_003184835.1). NCBI lineage: Eukaryota > Fungi > Ascomycota > Eurotiomycetes > Eurotiales > Aspergillaceae > Aspergillus > Aspergillus costaricensis. Next base: position 126,920 of record NW_020291860.1, read on the forward strand.
AAATGCTCGATGTTGATGATCCACACCAGAATACAAATGACGGTAATTACCTTAGCCAGCATGTCTCCGAAATCATCGAGCTTCTGCTTCAGTGGGGTTGGCTCCGAGATCTGAGAGGTGATGCTCTCGTGAATGTCACCAATGGCGGTTGATCCACCGGTCAAGGTCACAATGGCGGTAGCGTGTCCATTAACAACAGTGGTACCAGAGAAAAGCATGTTGGTTTGATCCTGCTTAACGGCCTGCTTGTCATGAACAGTGCGGGCGTCCTTGCTCACACTCTCACTCTCACCGGTCAGGATGGCTTGATCCACTCGGAAGCTGTTGCTGTGAACGGCAAGTAGCCTGCAATCCGCTGGAACACGGTCTCCAACCGCAACAACGACAATATCTCCGGGAACCAGGTCTTCGGCCTTGACACGCTTGGTAACGCCATCACGGACAACAGTAGCTTCGTTTGCAGAGTATTCCTGAAGAGCAGCAATGGCCTTCTCAGCATTGCTCTCCTGGGTAACACCAACCACGGCATTGAGGATCAGAATCGTCAAAATCTATGGTACAACAGGATTCGTTAGTGTCTTGGGTCGAGGCGGCGCCAGACTCGGGAGGCTTTCGAGCTCATACCACAACGGGGTCAACAAAGGCGGACCAGTCATCTCCTTCTTCGAAAAGAGCCAGAACAAAAGACACAGCAGCGGAGCCCAGTAGAATCAGGACCAGTTGGTCCTTGAATTGTTCCAGGACAAGTTGCCAGAGAGGGGTTGGTGGTTCTTCCGCAAGGGCTATGAAGGTTCGAACCGCAAGTTAGTGCCTGCGACATTGCCCATGGGGAAGGAAAGCTGCAACATACCGTTAGGACCGTACTTTTTCCTCGATTGAGAGACCTGCTGTTGCGACAGACCAGAGCTCTCCTTGACGTCAAAATGGTCCAGCACTTCGGCTGGGGAATAAAGGTAGGAGTGCTCCATGTTGTTGGGACCCCGAAAAAGCGCAAGGTGGCCTGGAGCGGGAACAACAGAGAAGAGAGAGAAAAGGAAGGGAAGAGACCGGGGATATAACCCAGATCAAGACATGAACGCCAAGTGGCCGGAAGCTTGGGACCTAGTGAGTGGCACTGCAATCAAGTCGGAGAGGTTAGTCCCTTAGCGGGAAGGATCTAGAAGAGTAGTAGATAGATAGTAGGTTAGGATGGGAAGCGGAAAGCGGACACACCAGATAGTACCGTTGTTAATAATACCGGGCAAGACCAATCAATACACCAGATACCGTCAGCCAAGGAGGGAAGGAAGGAAATGAAGTAAAGTAAGAAAGAAAATAAATAAAAACAGGGTATTCTCTTGGTGTCTTGTGGTTTTCTCAAGAGGATGGCAAAAACTGCTGATTTATAATTTATAAATAAATTCCCCATTCCATACAAGGACCGAATGATGGGCCAGGGATTTTGCCTCTGGGGGCTCGGGAACCGTGAACCAAGAGGCGGCTTTGTCAGGCACTCAACGTGTTCTCTTCATTTGCGGTGTCTGGATCTATCTGGTTCCCCCCCCCCCCGGTCGCTGCGCCAGAATTGCCGGTTCCAATCCGACAGGGCTGAACCATACCATGACCGTGCTTCTGTGAGTCCGGGCGTTGGAGTCACTTGGCCTGTTTAGTAGTCTTTACGACTGGATTATTACACTCATTTTCCTACAAAGGTTCTATAGCTGTGTATCTGTTATCTTTCGTGTTCATGAAAGTTCATGAAAAATAAATAGGCTGAAGAAAATAACTGATCGAAATAGGAAAAAAGGGTGAAGAAAAAAAAGAAAAGCAATTAAAAAAGGGACGCATTCTCCCCCCAACATTGCACAGCCTTCTTAATAGTTCTAAATAATCTTCCTACGTATCCATTTTCATTCTCGGCGTTATCTCCCTCAAGTCTCTCTTTCTCTTCTCTCTCTGCAAGCGAGAAACCCACCGCTCGGCCATAACAATACCATACACTCTCCACTGCGAAACGATGATGCCTTCCTGGCTGACCCCAAGACTCGAACTAAAACCACTCGTCCCATACAATTCGCAGTCATCCTGGTTCATTTGGCGCCCATTTAGCGGGGTCTCACTCCTCGGATTGGAAGGTGCTGCATAACACCGGTGGAGGCCTCTTGTCTCTCGTAGATTTTGATTCGATTCCGTGCTTTCCGCCATGGTATCGGACCCAGAGCACCTGCCCCAAACAAGTCATCGATCTTCCACCCATCCACACCAAACGGTACGACAGCTTGCCTAGTCCGGCCCTTGTAGACGCCCTGTAGGGCAGAGGGCCCGTCCACACTGCTCCAGAAGGTGATTTCATACCAGCCAGCGGTATATTGGTGGTTCTCCTTTGAAACTCCAATGTCTTGACTCAGCCGCCCGCCTGTTTCGGTGGTTGTTGCAGTCCTGCGTAATCTCCGCTCAGGAAGGGTGTATTTAGTAGTAGGGAAACCCATAGTTGTCTTTTAGTTTGCATGGCCAAAAGCACGGTCAGCCTAAATGGGATAGTAAATTAAGGGTTTCTTTTTTAATCGGGCAATAACCGGTGAACTTGTCATCTGCCGGGCTCTCAACATCTTTTTTTTTTTTTTTTTTCGTCTCGTGCGGTTCTGAATAGACGATCATCGGAGATATGGAGCACAGCTCAGGGTACCACAGCCCGTTGAGGGTGGAGAAGCGCGACGTATAACATCTTCACCGGTTGTGCGGTAGAGAATAACCGGCAGAATAGGACGAACTTGGCAGATAAAAAGACACAGAGGACCAGAGCGATGCTGGTCCTGATGAACGGAAGAGCATGATGGTTCAACTCAAGGGGAAAATGAGTATGATCTATCTCCCACATGAACTGGTATCATTAGCCGCCCTCTTATGGTTTTCAACTCTTGCACCCAGGCTCTTGAAGTATTCATGGCTGCCTCAGTCGATTCCGGCCATGAATTTCTGAAGATCTATTTACAGCTCCTACTATGCTACTATAGTTCCCTCCCCGTTTGGGGGATGTTAGGATGTTACTATGCCGCATAATTGGGAGCCTTTCACTAATAATTGAGAGCGACCGCTCAACTAAGGAGGCACTAACCATTAATTGCCTAGTTGGCTTTTAAACCCGGAGTGATTATTGTTAGATTACGTCAGGGTCCAGTGACCGGCGGAAGCAGGTGACCAGCAGGAGATTTGCTTGCTGACTCACCATGACACTGCCTGAGGCTGCCAGAGCAAACATCGCAAACAGACGAGGCGCCCGCTTCTCGCTAAAGCTGGCTGGTCGTCACCTTCACCGTCCATCACTCGTTGCTGGAGGATCACATCTGCCAAACCTCTCGTGATTCCCATCTTCTTTTCATCCCATTCTCCGTTGTCTCGTGCTCTACTTCGGTATCTTGCACCTCTACTCTCTCCTTTTCACCCTCTACCAAACCAACCACCGTCTTTCCCAATCCCCTTATCTCCATCAGATCGCCTACTATGACTTCTGAGGTATGTTATTCCACCCCCTCAGCCTGACCCCTCTCTCTGCTCTGGCGGCTTCAACTGGCGTCCTTCCAGTTGCAGTCCGTTTAATCCCTAGCCGCATGTATTCCTATGTCGGGAAATTCTCTTGTGTTTTCTCAGTTGTTGCGTCGCGATTAGTCTGGACTCAGCTAACTGTTCTTCCCCCCCTTTACTTGCAGCGTGAGAAGTAAGGATCCAGACCCGTCTCGACCAGTGACCCGACAACAGCAACACTGACACTACACCCTTCTGTAGCAAGACGTTCCTCGCCCGGCTCTGTGAGCAGGCTGAGCGCTACGATGGTAAGATGCCCGTTTACTGCTCTGCCATGTTGGCTTCACATGCTGATCCCTACCGCCTATAGAGATGGTCACGTACATGAAGGTCAGTAGCCGCCTGTCAGCCCCTGGGCTCTTAACAAGCATAATCGCTAACTCTTGTGCAGGAAGTCGCCAACGTATGACCCCCCTTACCTCCTTCTGACGAGAAGCTCCCCCCTTTTCCCCCCGTAACCCCCTTTTACCCGTGGGTCAAGCTGACCCCGCATCAGATTGGAGGCGAGCTTTCCGTCGATGAGCGTAACCTTCTCTCCGTTGCTTACAAGAACGTGGTCGGTACCCGCCGTGCCTCGTGGCGTATCATCTCCTCCATTGAGCAAAAGGAGGAGTCCAAGGGCTCTGAGCAGCACGTCTCGATCATCCGTGACTACCGCCAGAAGATCGAGACCGAGCTCGAGAGGGTCTGCCAGGATGTCCTCGACGTTCTGGATGAGTCCCTTATCCCCAAGGCCGAGACTGGCGAGTCCAAGGTCTTCTACTACAAGATGTGAGTCTTGGATTAGGGAACGAGCATTTACTGGCAGGTATAAAGAGAGCAGAGGCTGACTGTTGTACGAACTATAGGAAGGGTGACTACCACCGCTACCTCGCTGAGTTTGCCTCTGGCAACAAGCGCAAGGTCGCTGCCACCGCCGCCCACGAGGCTTACAAGGTGAGCTCTTTGAATTGCGTGCTATATCGGAGGACTCGCACTAACAATCATACAGAACGCTACCGATGTCGCCCAGACTGATCTTACCCCTACCCACCCCATCCGCCTTGGTCTCGCCCTGAACTTCTCCGTCTTCTACTACGAGATCCTGAACTCCCCCGATCGTGCCTGCCACCTTGCCAAGCAGGCGTTCGATGACGCCATTGCGGAGCTCGACTCGCTTTCGGAGGAGAGCTACCGTGACAGCACCCTGATCATGCAGCTCCTGCGTGACAACCTCACTCTGTGGACCTCTTCTGATGGCAACGAGGCCGAGGGTGCTGCCCCCAAGGAGGACAAGCCCGAGGAGGAGACCGCCGCCGCCCCCGAGGACAAGGCCGAGGAGCCCAAGCCCGCTGCCCCTGAGTCCTAGAGGGGTGGTGTGTGTTCTTGTGTATCAAAAACAGTTGTGTCCCCGACGTGCCAGTTCAGGTGTGCGAATACTACCCGGAAACGCTTATGAAGGTCTGCTTTTAGCTGTGCGAAGGGTCTGGACCGGCACATATCTTCCACTTGTTCGGGATCCTGTGGGTCGGCCGGCGGAGTTTGATGTTTGGAGAGCGAAGAAAAGGGGCTGAGTGGAATTTACCTCTCTTTTATTCTCTCTTTATTCACCCCCAGCAAGATACAGTGTCTTATTTCCAACTTTTTTATTCACCCCACGCCCCTTTTCCCGATTTCCCCCTGCTGTTTCGCTCCTACGTGTTAAGAGCCTTAAGCTTTACAATATCTCAAATCAAAGTAACCAGTTCTCTCAATCCCATGACCCGATACCTTAACGGGAATCGATTTATCATCGAATGACTGCTAGATTCTGTATCCTTCTCAAGAGCCGCGATCAAATTACTGCTACCACCGTTGGAAGTCTTTATTACCGCCGTAAAGATAAATAGCCGCCTTGCACACTTACTGCCACTGCCACCCACTGCCCCTACAGAACATATACTACCTCATCACCTCCTAGTACTCGTTAACACTGCGTCTAAGATGCACACTTTACAGTTAGTAAAAGCCATAGACTTAGTAAGCGAACAACCGCGGCAGCTTCTATACTGGCTGCAGATATATGTATGCTACCCACGCATATGTACGGGAGAGATGAGCCATGCTCTATAAACGGTATAGGAAGCCGAATAGCGAAAGATAAGTGAAAAAAAAAAAAAAACAAAGGAGACAATTTTATATGATGGATATACAAAACAGATGAGGACGAATGAACATGGTTTTATATGATGCATGTCAGGGCGCAAGCCGGTCTAGCAAAGATATAGAGTGGATAACTGAGAAGAGCATAGAAAAATAATAGACGAGAAAGTAGAAGCAAATGAAGGCAAGTAAGTTAAGGGGATTGGTTGGTGGGATAAAAAGAAGAAAAGGAAATATAAATGTTCTAAATAACAAAATCACATGAAGTCATCGTCATCCAACCCATCATCATCATAAGAGTTGGTTTCAATCCTGTTCTCTCTAGAGGTGACCAGGGAGACCTTGGTCTTGGCCGCCTTGGTCTTCTTGTTACCCTTATCGGCAGCACGCTCCTCCTTCATCTTCTCGTTGCTGAGGGTAGTCAGCGAAGAAGCAATCTTCTTGACATCACCACTGGGCAGGTCCTTGACGAGCTGCTTGATGAAGTCCTGCGCCCACAGAGCATACTGGGGCTTCTTCGACTGAGTGGTCAACAGAGGGATAAGGGTGGTAGTAACGCGGGTGAACTGGTCCTTGGTGGCGGGCTTGAAGAGAGGCATAGCCGAGAGATCGACGGCCTGGGTCGGGTCGGCCGAGTCACTGATGACCACGGCCTTGGGGGCGCTGCGGTTGCGCATACGGTTCAGGTCGATGTCACCGAAGAGGTCCTCGGCGTGCTTAAGGTCAGCGTCCTTCTCGGTCTTGCGGAGACGGGCTCTCCGCTCGGCCTCGTCCTCGTCGCTGTCGTCCGAAGTCTCAGCATCGGCATCTGCCTTCCGCTGGGCCTTCTTTTCCTGTATCCGCTGTGCCTTGCTCTTCTTGTTGGCGGCGGCTTCGGCTTCGGCCTTGGCCTTGGCCTCCGCTGCCTTGGCGGCCTTCTCGCGCTCTACTTCGGAATCTTCGGCGGCGTCCCAGGAGTCGAGGACCTAGTTCGTTCAGTCAGATTGTGGGGGAAAAGGTGGTGAGGGATTCTGTCAGCGACTGAGGCTGAGAGAGACGGCGCGGGGCAGATTGTGAGGCAAAATTGGAAAGGGAGGGGGAGGGGCGGCAAAAAAACTTACATCCTCCTCTTCCTCATCGTCGAACTTGCGGCGGGCAACCACAGGAGGGGGAGAGACACTCTCCTCTTCGTCATCTGAATGAAAACGTCAGTATCGTGAATGGCTTGCCATGTTGTCCCGCAATGTATATTCCTATGGCGGGCGAGGGCCACAAAAATCCAAAAGAGGACATACCCCACTTTGAAGGAGCCATGGCGGGCAAAAGTCGTCAAGTTTGGGGCGAAAATGACAAGCTGAAATGTGAGTTGCGTGGCTGGCAGTGAAGCCGGTGATAAGCGTAAGTCTCACGCAGAGGAACTGGTGTCGTTGACGAGGTACTGCTGGAGGAGGGAATTTGTTTGAACGACCGAGTGGCTGATCCCGTGGGGCATGCGGCGTGGTCACGTGCACGCGGGATTGCCCGTGATGCCCAATCTTACTACGTACTGCTATCTATCAATCTGCATTGAACTTGGGGAAAACAATAGGAACTCTCTATATTGAAGGGTGAAAAGAAATATTTTTTTTCATTATGTGCCACTAAAATCAATTATTTGGCCTTTGAAATCGTCATCATAAATCTTAATCATCTCTGATGTTTTCGCCGCTTAGTTCCATCCCAACGATGCTGTTCTGCAGCCGCTTGGAAGGGCTAGTGGGGACCGCTAGGGTCTTGCACTGGGTGACATTATACGGAAAATGGCTGCATTTACAGGTTAACGGCAGTGCGGAACTTCTCGCCGGCGTAGACGGCGTTGTCACCGAGCTCCTCCTCGATACGGAGGATCTGGTTCAGCTTAGCCAGACGCTCGGAACGGGCAGGAGCACCGGTCTTGATCTGGCCAGAGCGCAGACCGACAGCAATGTCGGCAATGGTGACATCCTCGGTCTCACCGGAGCGGTGGGAGACCATGACACCCCAGTTGTCAGCGTAGGAGTCCTTGGCAGCCTGGATAGACTCGGTAAGGGTACCGATCTGGTTGACCTTGAGCAGGAGAGCGTTGCAAGACTTGAGCTCAATGGCCTTCTTGATACGCAGGGGGTTGGTGACAGTCAAGTCATCACTGTAGAAATAATCAGTTAGCGACAAATAACCCTAACGGAGAGGTTGCATTGAGAAGGGTACGTACCCGACAATCTGGAAGTCAGAGGTCTTGTAGAAGTAGCTCCAGGCCTCCCAGTCGTCCTCAGCGAAGGGGTCCTCAATGCTGACAATGGGGTACTTGCTGGCAAGGGACTTGTAGAGGTCGGCCAGCTGCTCGTAGGTGAGCCACTTGGAGGAGTCGCTCTCGGGGTTCTTGAAGTCAAGGTCGTACTTCTTGACGTCGGCCTTGTAGAACTCGCTGGAGGCAACGTCCATGGCAATGCTGATCTTGCCAGTGTAACCGGCCTGCTCGATGGACTCGGTGATCAGGTCAAGAGCCTCCTCGGCAGTCTGGATGTCGGGGGCGACACCACCCTCGTCACCAACGTTGCCAGCGGACTGGCCGTACTTCTTCTTGGCAAGAGCCTTGAGCTTCTGGTAGACCTCAGCACCCTGGCGGAGACCCTCAGAGAAGGAAGAGGCAGTGCTACATGCTTGTTAGTGATGCGAACTACTTTGGAAGTGGCATAATGGCGGCAACTTACTTGGGGACGATCATGAACTCCTGGAAAGCCAGGCGGCCACCAGCGTGGGAACCACCGTTCAGGACGTTCTGGAAGGGAACGGGGAGGACGTAGGGCTTCTTGGTACCAGCAAGGTCGGAGATGTGAGCGTAGAGAGGGATGCCCTTCTCAGCAGCACCGGCCTTGGCGATGGCCAGACTGACACCAAGGATGGCGTTGGCACCGAGGTTGGACTTGTTGGCAGTACCATCGAGCTTGTTGAGGAACTCATCAACCTTGGACTGGTCCTTAACATCGAGGTTCTCCTTGATGACGGCGGGGGCAATGGTCTCGTTGACGTTCTTGACGGCCTTCAGGACACCTAAGTCAAGCAGTGGATGTCAGCTGGATGGAATTGATTACACCAAGGATGTAGAGAAGGATGCTCTGAACTTACCCTTGCCACCCCACATGGTCTTGTCGCCATCGCGGAGCTCGTGAGCCTCGTGCTGGCCTGGATATTGACTGTCAGCATATCGAATGTAGAGCTGGAGGACAGCAAGGTCCTTGATTGCTTGTTGACGACTAACCAGTGGAAGCACCAGAGGGGACAATGGCACGGTGAAGACCAGTCTCGGTGACAACGTCAACCTCGACGGTGGGGTTACCGCGGGAGTCGTAGACGGAGCGGGCGTGGATCTTGGAGATAGGCATGTTGATAGACTGGGGGGAGGAGAGTTCTGGATCAGTGAAACTGAAAGGAAACGAAGATGGCAAAGAGAGAACAAGGCCCAGATATAAGGGAAAAACGGAGGAGGCAAAAATGTAAGCGCTCCGGACTTGCTGTTTCGGTGTGCACTAGTAGCAGCGGGGGGGAGGGTGGTGAGTGTTCACCGAGGACCCAAAAAGAATGAGCGGATGGCGGATGAGTGACGGAGAAGGGAAGGACGGGGAGGGGGGGGGGGAAAGGGGAGAGGTGGAGAGGTCCGATCCATCGAATAGACCAGGCTCGGCACAGCCCAAGTTTCCCAAACGATCATCTCATCAATGGGATTGGTGCTAAATCCGGACATGCCAGATCATTTGATGGACAGACGACAAGATGGAGTGATGGGTATATAGACAGGAGGATGTATGGATGGAGGGGTCAAGCACAACAAAACATGGTGGGATGATGGCGGGGTCATGACCCCCAGCTTAGAGAAGTTGGAAGAACAGGAGGAAATGGGCAGGGGGGAGAGATAATAGGAGTGATGTTGATGTTGATGATGATGAGTATGAGTATGGGGTAAACAAGTAATACTTACAGGACCTCGAGGATGAAGGTTGTACTATGTAAGAAAAGAGCTTTCTTGAGAGTACTCTTAACACAAGAGGAGGGGAGGAGGAGGGGGAAGTAGTAGATAAATAATAAACACGACAACAGACTGTTACAGGCAGGCTACTTCTTGTAAGCTTTCCCACCCCCAAAAGGCGTGCCCCGGGAAAGCTCACGGTCTCGTCCTCCGAATCTTTCCAAGGGAATGGTGGGGCAGACAGCATCAGTCGCTGCTCTCGCTGGCTGAAGCTGTCTCTAGACTCTCAAACTGCTACCCTCCCCAGCGAGATCTTCCGCATTCCCTCGGGGTAAGGCGGGTGTTGCTGCTGAGGACGGGGTTGACGAACTGACAAGGCTCCATGGCTCCTCTTTTCCATGTCTTCTTCCCGACCTGGGTCACGGCTAAAGGTAATAGAAAGTATAATGCTTGTGGTACAGATCGCAGATGCATCCTGTCACCTGTAGGCGCAATAGCCCCTCCTTTTCCACACAACAACAATACGCACCTACTACCCCTCCATTACAGGTAGTAGTAGCTTGAACTTTCTGTAAATCCTCCAGGACCAATTGAGTGAGTCAGAGTACTACCAATCATATCAATTATGATCTATCTCATACGTTGAGAGAGCATCTTCCACCTGCCCCTCAATGGGTGGGAAAACATCCAGCGTTTTCTTGTCTGGAAACTTCCATTGCGTAATGACGAAAATGCCCGCGGCAAATGGACAAGACACGGACACCTTGGTGCCTGAGAGGTTACTCCGGATAATAGATACTCCGACAAGTGATAGATTGTTGGCCCTTATATCCCTGCAGCCTAACTATTCAGGCATAAATCCAGGCATACATTGGTGATTATGTCATTGTCAATGAGCCAGCGTCATGTGATCACTGTGAGCTGGTGGCTGCTGTGAGCTCCTCGACAGCTCGCCGAGCTGGATGCAGTAAGACCAAGTACCGTCAACCAGCCCATCCCTTATCAATCCATCTGCATATTCACCCTCCCGGGTCGTTTACCTTGTTTTCTAAAGACCCCCGGGGATTTTGCTGTTTCGACTTCGCTCTGCTTTTCGGTCTCCCTGATTGCCTTACATCATGAACGGCGCCAGCGATCCGGAGAGAGAGCAGGCGCTCGAGGATTACAAGAGGAGCCTGCTTGAGCTCCGAGAATGGGAAGCCAAGCTCAAGTCTCTTCGCATGGGAATCAAGGATTTGCAACGAGAGTTTGATATCTCTGAAGAGAACATCAAGGCGCTGCAAAGTGTCGGCCAGATCATCGGAGAAGTGTTGAAGCAGCTGGATGAGGAGAGATGTAAGTTTATCTCGATTTCTCATCCCTATGTCATTTATTCCCGGGCAGAAACATGTCCAAAATAAGCCACTCTCTTTACCGATATCTGGGCTGACCTGATTCAGTCATTGTCAAGGCATCATCCGGACCGCGTTATGTCGTCGGTTGCCGCTCGAAGGTCGACAAAGCAAAGCTGAAGCAGGGCACCCGTGTCGCCCTCGATATGACCACACTTACTATAATGAGAATGCTCCCGAGAGAGGTTGATCCGTTGGTATACAACATGTCACTGGAGGACCCAGGCCAGATCAACTTTGCAGGCATTGGTGGTTTGAACGAGCAGATCCGCGAGCTTCGAGAAGTCATTGAGTTGCCGCTCAAGAACCCCGAGCTTTTCCAAAGAGTAGGAATCAAGCCGCCCAAGGGTGTGCTCCTCTACGGTCCTCCCGGTACCGGAAAGACGCTGTTGGCACGAGCAGTGGCAAGCTCAATGGAGACGAACTTCCTGAAAGGTATACATCTCTAGTTCCGGGCGCGGGCTTAGGTAGGCCTAGATCGCTAACTCTGTCCTAGTTGTCTCGTCCGCTATTGTCGACAAGTACATCGGTGAATCTGCACGGTTAATAAGAGAGATGTTCGGATACGCCAAAGAACACGAGCCTTGCATTATCTTCATGGACGAAATCGACGCTATCGGTGGAAGGCGTTTCTCGGAGGGTACCTCGGCTGATCGAGAAATCCAGCGTACACTGATGGAGCTTCTCAACCAGCTGGATGGTTTCGATTACCTTGGAAAGACGAAGATCATTATGGCTACGAATCGGCCCGACACGCTTGACCCGGCTCTGCTGCGAGCCGGTCGTCTCGACCGCAAGATCGAAATTCCCCTGCCCAACGAGGTCGGTCGTCTGGAGATCTTGAAGATCCACTCCAGCACCGTTCAACTGGATGGTGAGATCGACTTCGAAAGTGTGGTGAAGATGAGCGACGGACTTAACGGTGCTGATCTTCGCAACGTTGTTACGGAAGCGTATGTCTATCACTCATCATTGCTTCCCCTTTTCGTTTTTGTACATGAATAGGACTAACATGGAGACACAGTGGTCTATTTGCTATCAAGGATTACCGGGATGCGATCAACCAGGATGACTTCAACAGAGCGGTCCGCAAGGTGGCTGAGGCGAAGAAGCTGGAGGGCAAGCTGGAATACCAGAAGTTGTAGTTCCCGCTTGATTGAATACCTGAGAATTAGCCATGATGTAGAAAGCTATTATTTCCAACTTATGGGAAGCCAAACCCCCAATCTGCTTATGCTCATCTAATGTACACAATCCATGCAGTGATAATGCCGTGCAGTTTGCAGCCTTGTACTTAAAGTAGTAGGTACGGTTTTAAGTGGTAGCCCTATTAATCACATGGGAGATTTCCCCACAAACTAGGCAAAGAAGGTGCATGGACCCGAGCATTGGACCCTGACCGGGTAAACATAATGTCTGCTATGGGTTATAACTGACAATCGAGCTTGAGTACCAGTATTGATGACGATGATGGCTTCCTCTTCCTCTCCAGATACTGTGAACATGCCGCCCGTTCGTCGCCAAGGCCGCGACCAAGGATCGGCATCCATGCGCTGAGGACAAGTTGAGCTAGGCGCCACATGGGCTTTACACGCGTCCATCGGAATGGCTGTCCTCACTTTTATGTAATGCTCGAATCAGTTTCCCTAGGCGCCGAAACATCTTCTCAGAATAGTTGACACCTGTTCAGTATCTTACTGTCCAGGAACCATCGATGGCCTATTAGTGTGCATCGGGAGACAGTCCGCGGAGATCAACAGACCCAACTTGCGACCGGTCATCTTAAAATCGCAAAGAGATCAAATGCTTGGTTCAATCGGGGGCCTGCTAACTTTATCGGTAATCTTGCCATTTACTCCTGGGAGCTCACTATCGCTGCAGCAATTCACAGTGCTTCTTTGGCTAACCGTTGAATGGTCTTCTCATTTTTCCTACTAGATCTAAAACCGTTCGCCCCGTTAACTATAGTCTTGCCACGATACTGACTACTACTTTTGGGGCTTACCCCAGACTACCTATTTACCTACCTACGAACGAACGACGTATCCTGTAACCAGACGTCCTTGCCTGAGCACCAGCCTCAATCCGAGACAAGACACTGAACCTATGCGAATAAATCCGACAGGCCACATATTGTCTCGGACTTAGAGCGCATCGGAGGTGTGGTCCTCCCTCGGTAGAGGACAGATATAGTAGTAGAAGCTTGGCGGTGGTGGTCATGTCTTTCCAGGCCCCTCGGAACAGTTCTCCATTTTCGTCTCAGCAACCGTTCCAGAATAACTACTGGCGTGCTAGTCGAAGCCCTGGGACCAACGGGCTGCCTGGCTATGGGTTTTCGCCACCGACTGGTATCTCCAACTCCCTGAACAATCCCCTCGCCGGCGACCGCACTCTCCCCATGTACAAGGACAAACCCTACTTCGCACCACGACGCACCGGTCCGAGAGCCAGGCGGCGGAAGATCATATATAGCGGACTATGTCTGTTGGTTCTTCTCGCTCTGTGGTACTACTCTGGCTCTGGTCAGCCGGAATGGAAGACACCAGACGCGGAGAAGGGCGCCGAGCTCTGGAAGTGGGTGCAAAGTTTTGAGGAGTCGGAACCGCCATACGATGGCAGTGCAGTGACAGAGAAGATTGACTGGGAAGCAAGGAGGGAGAAAGTCCGCGACGTCTTCATTGTCAGTTGGGATGGTTATGCAGCTCATGCGTGGGGTACGTTTCTGAATGGAAATAGTCTCTGGTTCTTGGATGTGGTGACTGACAATGGCTTTGTCTGCTGGTGATTAGGTTACGATGAATACCACCCTATCGCCAAAAACGGCCGACACATGATTGAAGGAGGAATGGGGTGGATAATTGTTGATGCGCTGGACACGTTGATGATTATGAACCTGACGTCGCGAGTGCAACATGCCCGCAGCTGGATTCACAACTCGTTGCAATACAACCAGGACCACGATGTGAATACCTTCGAGACTACCATTCGCATGCTGGGAGGCTTACTTTCCGCACACTATCTCTCCACGAACTACCCCGAGCTGGCTCCGCTCGCGGATGACGATACAGGCGCGCCGGGAGAAGACTTGTATATCGAGAAGGCCACTGATCTGGCAGATCGTCTATTGGGCGCTTTTGAATCCGGTACTGGCATTCCGTATGCAAGTATCAATCTCAACAAATCGGAGGGCCTCCCCTCGTATGCGGATAATGGCGCCTCATCTACTGCCGAAGCAACTACTCTCCAGCTGGAGTTCAAGTACTTGGCCAAGCTGACAGGCGAGGCCGAGTACTGGCAGGCTGTGGAGAAGGTCATGGAGGTCGTGGACGACCAGAAGATGGAAGACGGGTTGCTTCCGATCTACGTATATCCAGAGACCGGCGAGTTTAAAGGCGATAACATCCGTCTCGGTAGCAGAGGCGACTCGTACTACGGTATATATCCAGCTGGTTCCATGCGTTAATTCCAATGCGCTGACTGATGTCTTCTAGAATACCTCATCAAGCAGTACCTTCAAACGCAGGAGACTGAACCGATCTACAAGGACATGTGGGACGAGTCCCTCGTCGGCGTGCGCAAGCACCTAATCACCTACACGCAGAACGCCAAATTGACCGTTCTGGGCGAACGCCCTGCCGGGCTGCACGGAGTCCTTTCCCCCAAGATGGACCATCTAGTCTGCTTCTACCCCGGCACTATCGCCCTCGCAGCAACCGGTGGGCGTCCTCTTTCCGAGGCAAGACAGTCACCCGACTGGGGCCAACGCCAGGAGGAAGAGATTCTCCTCGCCCGAGAACTAACCAAGACCTGCTGGGCAACGTACCTAATCACGAAGACCGGCCTCGCACCAGAAATCACCTACTTCAATGTAGACGACCCCCGTGTTATGGAGACAGACATGTACCCAGACTCGACGATTGCCAACCCCAGCTCAGGCCAGCAAAAAGCCTCTGGCGAACTTCCCCTCCTTTCCAAATCCATCTATCCCGTCAGCGACTACTCCACCAAATGGCGCGATGACCTCAACATCCACAAACAAGATCGCCACAACCTCCAACGCCCAGAGACCGTCGAATCCCTCTTCTACATGTACCGCATTACCGGAGACGACATCTACCGGCACTGGGGCTGGGAGATGTTCAAGTCCTTCGTAAAACACACCGCCGTGGTCGAGGACATCCCTGTTGATGAACTCAGCAAAGAAGACACATCCAGCTCAACATCATCATCGGAGGCAGAAGAAGACGACGGAACCCGACAAAAGTCGAAACCACAGAAAATCACCGGCTTCACCTCACTTTCAAACGCCGATGACGACCCCCCAGTGAAGCGCGACAACATGGAGAGTTTCTGGATGGCAGAGACGCTCAAATACTTCTACCTGCTCTTCTCGGACCGCGACTTCATCTCTCTGGAAGAACATGTCTTTAACACAGAAGCACACCCTCTCCCGCGGTTCAAGCCGACGGGCGAGTTGAAAACCGGATGGATGAGGAAGAGTCGGACGATAACGACACCCAGTGAGGAAGTTGAGGAGTCGGTATAATCTCTTTTGAATATCTATTTTCTTTACATCTTTGCTCTTATATATCTCTTGGATTTCGTTTCCTTGGGCTTACCAAAATACAAGAAATATGCCTCGAATTTATTTTTATCGCCTCTTGATTTGTCTGATGCTTGCTTTTGATACTTAAGTACTGTTAGTATATATTGCTCCTGCATTCTGGCTTGTTACATCATCCGAGGCAGGCACTTGGGTTTATTCAGTCTACTTTCATTATCTACCGATTTTGGATTTACACATCTGGAATTACTACTAGTGTTACTACTAGTAGTAGGATTTGCTCTATCATGGCTTGGCTTTGGATTGAATGTCTGTCTGTACGATAGATCCTCTGGCACATGTATTAACTTCCCTGTGGGTGTATATATACTATGTACAGAATATACGTACTAGTAGTAAGTGGAGAGAAACAATCGTCATCGTTTCCTCGTTATATGTACACGTCGTGGCTAGCCGGCTGGTTAATGGCTAGCTGCATCACTTTCTAAGTCCTGCGAGCCCGCTGCACAGCAGCCTCAATGAGCCGCTTGTATCCACGGACTGCCTCCTCCAACTGTCCGACAGTGATAGCCTCATTATCACCATGCGCAACATGGATACTACCCGGGCCATACAGATAGCGCTTAACTCCCTCAGAGACCTTGAGGTTCGGCACATCCGTACCATAGTTCACCGTGGTGATCTCAAATCCGGGGACGTCTGTGTCCAGGTCCTGAGGCGCGTACCCACCAGAATACGCAGCAAAATCGCAGTACACATGCTCGTCACCACCAGTGGCATTTCTCACCGCACGTGCAACAATGTCCCTCGCCTCGTCGGGCGTGCCCGCCGCCAGACGGATCGCCACCTCAGCGATCGCGGACGAGGGCACTACATTGGCCGCGACGCCAGCGTCCACGCGCCCAATGTTCACGGTCGTTTCGCCGTATTTATCGCTCGCGGGAAGTCCGCCCTCCGCTTCTGGGATCTTGCCTAGACGATCGACCCGCGATAGAGCGGGCAGGAGGGCGGAGATGGCGCTGCTACCGAGCCAGGGGTATCCCGAGTGAGCGGCTTGGCCAGTTGCAATGATGGGGAACTCCAGCATGCCTTTGTGGCCGGCGACGAGGGCCTGCTCGGTGGGTTCACCGAAGATGACGGTATGGTAGGGGGACGGGGAAGGGTTGAGAGTGGAGTTGTCGGAGAAGGTGCGCATGCCGAGGCCACCGACTTCTTCGTCGACAACGAAGAGGAGGCCTAGGCTAGCGGATGGGTTGGATTCGAGGGTATCGAGGACGGCGAAGATCTGGGCGGCGACGCTGGCTTTGGCGTCTACGGTGCCGCGGCCGGAGATGAGGATGTTGGAGTTGTTGTTTGCGTCATCGTGGAGCCCATAGGGGATGAAGGGGGGTACGGTGTCGATGTGGCTGGTCAGTAGGATCTCAGGGCGGTCTTGGGAAGGCGAGGTGGATGGGTAGGCGAAGATGTTGAAGCGGTTGGGGTCGCCTTTGGAGGATGAGGGGACGGGCTGCTTGATGACGGTGAAGTTGTGCGATTCGAGGAATTCCGCCACGAAGGTGCCTACGGCCGTCTCGTTACCAGAGACGGAGGGGATCTGGACGATGTCGCGGTGGAATGAGAGGAACGGCGAAGCGTCGATGATGTCGGACGCGGTGGAGGCGAGGGACAAGAGGGTCTGCGGGGAGGCAGCCGAGGCTACGCCGACGGCCGCGAGAAGAGAGATGGGGGATTTCATGGTTCTAGGTGGCTAAGGGTGAGTGGGAAAGGGTAAAGGCATTCCCTGGATGGAGGATGGAGGTCAATTGGCTGATGAGAGGGAGACTGTCGAGGGGGACAGGGATGGGGGAAGAATTGTTTTGTGATGCTGGGATGAGGAGTCAATGGAATGCAGGATTGATTGAAGCGCGATTTGGAGATAAGCCATTTCTGCCTGAGGATACAGGCAGCATTCAGGCAGGAGTGAGTCAGTCGGTCTGGACCTGCCTAATTGGGGGTTAGTGTCTGGTCACGCCATTCCTTCTAAGTAAATGAATCTATCTGTAAGATGAATCGTTGTATAGATCACCAGCAAGATAAAAAAGAATGCATCATGATGCATATACACACTACACAGCACTTTTACTTGCTAGATGCACAGAAAAGCAACGAAGGGTCCTGCTTGGACTGGTGCTCCACCAACCAACATCATGATGTAGAATCAACTGGAAATAGAAACGATCCGCTCAATTAACTTCTGCAGTCGGCCGACTCGTCAAGAATACCTAAATCTCCTCGAGATTTGGCGGAATGACGTCCCTGGAAATCCCTTTCTTCCGCATTGTACGGAACACAACTACACAGCACTTTTTGTCCGATTGCCATCATGCATCTTTGAGAATGAAGTACTGAAGGATTGGAACAGGCGGCAACTAACAAAACATCCCGACCGTCATTGCCGGCCGTCAACAGATATGCTCAGTTGCTCACAAAGCATGGCGCCAAGATCCCTTACCGTTGGAGTTTTCCGCGGAACAGCGCCGGACTTCCACCCGCTCGAATAGCATTCTTGATGCGGTCGAGCTGGACTGAACCAAGGAAGAGAACATCAGAGTTGAGGGAGGCAAGGTTCCCGGTCGGTTGGCGCTGAAGCCATGTGGATCTGACGTCGGCACCAGACCTTTGAATGCTCACATTCTCACACATACACACAGAGAGAAGAGAATCACTAATCAGAACTTACTGTAGAAGGCAAGTTGAGGGATCCCATTCTTGTTCTACCTCGTCCCCACCGCTGACTTGGCTCTCGCTTTCTACTGTATAGTAGGAAGTTTACTAGTTAGTTGATACAGAAACAATAGTTATCATAACAGGAAGGTAGAAAATAATAATATCATCATCATCAGAACTGGGGGCGCGGTCCAGTACCCAAGCAGTGCCACGGCGAGATTCCCAATCTCTCTTGTGTTCCCTCACGCATTGAAGCACAACAGCTCCGGCCACTGCAAACTATTCATTCCCACACCCCCTGCTGTCTTCCCTCCCTTTTATTCCAACCTGCTGTTCCGTCGGGACTGGTCCGATGTCAAATCTATTATGTGGGAGAGGATGGTTGATAGGTCGTCGTACTTTCGGGGACTCTACTTGGTCCCTGAAGGGGTATGACGACGGGGTTGAGGGGTCGCACAGCGCGTTCACAAGCAGTAAAGGAATGGAGCTCTGTCTATCCGATGGGGGGAGGGTGCTCTGTGTTGGACCAGTCGAGTCGGTCAGAGTCTAGACAACTTCCTCTCCAGTCCCCACTACCCTCGCTGGGTTCCCTTGTTCGTCCGGCTTCTCTGTCCGTCTCCATCCTCGCTTGCTGTGTTGGAGACGGCGCCGATGTGCAGCCGTTGAAACCTGTCTGAGGGAGGATTCAGACATTCACCATCCACACCCACACACACACTACACCAACTCACAACTGCAAATTGGGATTCATCATTCGATGCAAGTTCTTATTTGAACCATCCCAGTCGACTCAGTTGCCGAGCTGCTCACGGATTAGTACATACGGAACACTACCACTACTACCGACTTACTACTTACCGGAGTAGCCATTCGACCGCGTGTCTTCTCCGACCCACGATGGCCACAGAAGCCCAAAGAACAATTGCGAGCCATGGCCACTGAGGCCCGATCCATGGTTCCCCAGCCACGGAGCGAAACGGAGCCCTCACAGGCCTGTCTAAGTTAGTGTAAACCCGACGATCATCCTGACTGTGGTTAACTGGTTCCTCTGGTTCTGTGGTTTCAGCCTGTGGTTCTGGTTTTTCTCTCCTCTAAAATCTTTTCCCTGTTTCCTTTTCTTTTTTCTATTTTTTGCCCATCGACAGCCCTAAAACTGGCCTGTCAGATGGCTGGGTCGACAGGGGAAAATTGGGCCCAGTCAGCAGGCTAGATAGCTCCGATAGAAGGAGAATTTAGTGACGATGGGCTAAGACTGCGATCCAATGGATCAACTGGGGCAACGTTCTAAAGGAAAAAGGTCGACTGGATGCTGTCAAAAAAAAAGAAAAAACCGGTCTAATTTGTCAAGTGTCACAAGAAGATTTTCATCGCATCGCGGCGTGTAGAATATTAGCTATCAATAATGAAGCAACATTCCTGACACACACACGCATTCTCTCTCTCTCTCTCGCTCGCTCACACTCTTGCGCTGGGTTGTAGACATTGTTGTTATTGTTGATATTTGCCTATACGTGCTTTGTCTGTGCTCCCAGATCTCTTTCATTCTCATCGCCTCCTCTTTTTCCTCTTCTCCTCATCCTTCCCCTCTTCTCGCCCCCTCATCAGTTACTCGACTCTTCTTCTTCTCTTCTCTTACTCTATCCTCTCACATCATATCTTCTCATCCTATTCCTATCTCCTAGATTCCTAAAACACCCTTTCTTCTCTCCCCTCCGCAAGCATTCCTTCATTATCCTCCCTGTCTACCTCCAACCTCCCCCCCCCCTTGAGTCGGATCCTGTAACCTCACCGCAATCATCAGCCTCCGATTGACTGCGGCCCACTGAGCTGTCAGCCGCGTCCTTTTGGGCCTCACGAACAATCCCGGCCAGTTGTTCGTTGACTGGGTGCTGCGACAGGCTCCACGTCTTGCCTGCCCTACCAGCGCGGACGGATTCTCAGCGTCTCCTTCCTTCAGGCCGTACTTCTTCAATCCGGGCCAAGCCTGTCAGTCAATCAATCAATCTCAAGCAGTCAGCGTCAGTCAGAAAGCCAGTCAGTTGCGCTTTCTCCATCTCTTCTCTGTTCATCAGAGCCTGTCGCTGCTTTTGTTACTGCAAGGCAATCTCGCGATTCCACCGCCACGCCACGTCGTCACAGACGAACTTCGTTCCTCGTGAACAATAAAGGCGCTCTTCCCGGGGCTCGTGGCATCTCTTTGGTCCGATCGATCGTCCTTTCTTTTTCCTTCTCCCCTCTCACTTCTTTGAACCGCCTTTTCTTGGTAGTTCAAACAAACAAACAAAAAAGAAAAAAGAACTCTCCCCCGCCGGTCTGGGCAATTAATCGAACACCGGATGATGTTCCGTCCGCCTTCAAATTGACTCCGTTCTGTCCTCCCCTGCGTTTCGCGTTGTTCCTCCTCACGTCCGTTTCGCCCTGTTCCGGCACGTGAAGTGGAAGCCTCACCATCTGCGCGATCTTCAGTCACCGCCAGCCTGACTACCACGCTAGTAGTCTTGACTCGTCCATCATGTTAAAACCCGCCCAGTTTCTAGATACCAGACGGCGCGATAGTTTTGAAACCATGGCTGAGTCGTCCCCGTCATCTCGCCAGCCTCCGTCGCCCTGGACCACCACCTCCTCCACGCCTGTTTCACCCGCTGTGTCTCTTTTCTCTGCCAAGGGCCACACGCGTTTTTCCAGCTCGGTTTCGTCCCTGGTTTCATCCCCAGGGCACGGAAACTCGATGGAGAGCCCGTCGCGGAATCCCTTGACAGGAGTGAAGGAAGAACCCTGTGGGTCTCAGCCTAGGGACCTCGAGGAGGATTATTTCCGTATGTTACTTGCCCTTGCTCCCAGCCCCCGTGCCTTCTTCTCCTTTTCTCCTGCTTTATTCTCCGATATCAGTCTCCTCGTTCGCTAATCGATTCCTGTCCACAGAACACTTTGACCAAGGTCTCTCGGTCGCCGAGGATTCATACTACGCTTCTTTCGATGCTTCTGACAGCTACGATCTAACGGATGCCGGCATGGATCTTGCACATTCGCCCAGGAATCGATGCTCTGATAGTATCTCCGCTCGGGGTCTTTCGCGCATCGGCTCCCGAATCTCCACCATCTCCACTCGCTGGAAGTCCAAACGTGCCTCCGATGGCCCGGACGGTGCAGATGTATTCGCAACACAGCTGCGTTCCCGCACTAATTCAGCATCATCCGCCATAGCCAGTCCCACTACGGGTTCTTTCACTCGCGTCAATTCGATCCAGGTTCCTCCATCACCCGCCAGGACTATCTTTGAGGAGGCCATCAGCGAAGCCGGTACGCAACCTATTGATATCAGCAAAGCCAACCGGTACAGCCAGGAAGAGGATTCGGCCCCTCAAGCAACGACTCCCCTACTGCCACCGTTCATGGGCGACGAATCATCCTACCAGACCGCGTCTCGCGTCCATTCTCCGTTACAATCCCCTTCAGTAGCCGACAATATGGTAGATGACGGCCCAGTTGTCTGCAGCGCTGTCGCCGATCTGCGATTAGCAGGATTACCTTCACCACCCCTCTCGTCCAAGCCATCTGTCGCATCGTTCAATCGTCCACGAGCCAGTACAGTGCGGACTGTTTCGGGAGATGCGCCTCCATTCACGCTCTCCGACCCAAATGACGAGTGGGCGAACAGACTCGGTCATGCCAACTTTACCATCCAGCCGGAGCCTTATGTACCCGAGACCTGTGACCTGGGAACGTTTGGGCAGCTGCGCGCAGATTGGGACCTGGCTCAGTGCAACTTCATGCGCCATCTCGTGCGGACTGGCGAACATTATGGGGTTACTTCCACGATCTACAAGCTCACCGAAGAGAAGTGGGAGTCCATCAATCGCGAATGGCGCCGCCATCATGAAGCGATGCTATCTGAGCTAGAAGTGACTGAGGGACCCCGTCTTAGTTTGATGAAGTCCCACTGTGACCCTTGCGACCCGGTCAAAATCCCTCGCCTTCACGACAACAAGTTCCCCGAGCTAGGCGATGGCGAGATTGTGGGTCCTATGAAAATCGCTCCAGCAGCGAATGGATCTGGACTATGTCGCACCCGTTCGTTGAAACGCAACTTTGTCAAGTTCTTCCAGGATCTCGTTATTCGGTCCTGATTTGACTGCCTTGACACGAACATGGAAACAATTAATGACCATAGACAGACTGCGGGAGGCTTACGATGTATACCATCTTACGACTTTTACTTAACGCCTCTCGAACGATTGATTCAGCGAGTGATGACTTATGCCTCTCCTATAGTATACACGTTTCGACGGATATGTTTTTATCTTTTGTTTTATTCCCTGTTTCTGTTCATGATCTGTGATTGCATAATGATGACTGATGACCTGTGCACCTGCGACTACTGACTCGCAGAGTGCAGTCCGTTCCTTAATGTTTGATCTCTCTGCATATGTACCCTCTTCCCCTGTTGTTAAATACTTGTTCGCGCCAACATGTATTGATAATGCTGTACACTGCCCAGCATCTCCTTTGTGTGTTCTCTCTGCCGGCGATGCATTCCTTGCGTCATTGTCCTTGGCACCAAAAGTAACCGTTGGGTTGCACCGTCTAATGACTGGAGAGGGGAAAGTCTGTGGATGCAAAGACAGGGGAAAGAGGGGGAGCATGAAGCAGAAAAAGAGTTACGATTGTTGAAAGCAAAAGTGGGTTACCAAGCGAAAAGGGAAACGAAACCATTGCAAGGGCGCTTCCTGGTGTTCTGTTCAGTCTTATACCCCAAGGCATGGTTCTTCATTCATTTATCCTACTTGAAGTTCTACGTTTTGCTGCCCCTTCCACAAAAAGCCAAAAGCATACCTATTATAGATACATGCCTGTTCTCTGTTCGCGTTTCTGTACACCCCAGTGTATATATACAGATACTACTATTAGATACTACCTAACTAGACCTACATATAACTACATATTAGTACTACTCATGACTCACCCACCACCCTGGCACTCTAACTAATCATGATGCCTTCAGTTCCCAACGGATAATTATGGTTCCCCGCCCTTGCTTGTCCACATGCAATGCATATGCAGTGTACTTTTGTTCCCCCCCCCCTCTCTCTCCGGGTGTGTAGGTCCCCAGGTCGCCAGGTCGTACGTATTTTTGGTTCTTACCAGTATGGGACCTAGTTATTACTAATACTGACTATCAGAAAAACTAAGCTGTAAAAATACACTGTCTCACCAGGTGGTAAACCTGGCGAG